>NC_056727.1:953242595-953387826 GCF_019279795.1 Protopterus annectens
GTGTAGTAATTGCAACTGACCATTTGCAGGTACAGCCCAAATACAATTTTTTTATTAGATTCCTAAAATTAGAGCTGTTCACTTATTATTAAACCCTTGCAACTTTTAGAAGTAGCACTGAAACAGAAACCCCAAAACGCAGCTACTATCAAGACTGTGGTATTGTTTGACATGTAAGCAAATCATTGAAGCTATGTGGGTTTTGAGGTTCTGTTTGGTGCTTTAATGGCAAGAATATTACTTGTTCTGCCTTATGGTAATGAGCAATTAGCATGTATAATTTTGACAAACCAAAAGTTAAACATTTTGCAATATTTACCAAAAATGTAACAAGGTCTGTGGTACAGTAGAAGCTTAGTAATGAATGTTTTGGTAAGTAAAACATCAGTCTAATTATTTAGAAAACTGTCACAGCATAAATAAATTAGTTTATGCTGATGGAACTGATGGCAGAACTGAAGATTTGCTGTGGTCTGCTTCTTAGAGTCAAGGGTATAGTAAGGTTAGATTTGTTCCACTTTTATTTGCCTACCGTATTACTCTGAACAAGTCACTTTTCCACAAGGTGCTCTTGGTTTGCCCTGAAAAGGGACAGTTGTGTCTGTATTGAAAAGAAAGTAGTAAATTGACTAAGGAGCACCAGCTAAGTCAAATGTAAATGGAAGTCCTTCTATATTGTGCAGCTTATTGCATAGCATGTCTAACAGAAACATGGCTAAAACCTGCAACTAAAGATAATGAAGTCATCCCACCTGGTTACAATATCCTGAGACTAGACCGCACAGCCAAGAAGGGGGGGGGGGTAGCAAACCTTTACAAAACAGAGTTACAAGTTACCTCTTCAGACCTTAAACCACCTCTAGACAATAATGCTGAAATCCTTATTTCTCAGATTCAGCTTAATACTTGTAAATCCATATATGTCATCTGTATGTACCTTCCTCCTGATAATAACATAAATGCCCTCGAAAATATCCTTAACTGGCTTTCTATAAATCTCCCACAAGAAACTATAGTCCTTGGTGACTTTAATATCAACTGAAAATCCTGTAGTACTGAACACCCCACTACCCATGTTAACCTATATGGCTTTTCTCAAACTGTTACCTCTCCAACCAGGATTAACAAACCCAATAATAAAGAAAGTACCTTAGATTGCATTCTCACAAATAATCCTCATCAAACATACAAAGTAGGGGCCCTCCCGGATGATCTAACTGACCACTCAGTGACCTATATTTTCAGGCATAAGATCAACCTAACCTACCAGAGTACTTTTAGGACACTACGGACCAAAAAACATTTTAACCCTGACTTTTCCAAACTGAACTTAAGGCGTGTGATTGGCCACCAGTAAAATACCTCCTACTTGATGAAGCTGTAAAATACTTTAATTCCACATTCTTAGCCATCCTAGACCACCACACACAAACACGTTTTATTAGAAGTAAGACTAAACCTGCCCCATGGCTCTCAAAAGAAACCAGGCAAAAAATCCTTCTTAGAAGCAAATCCTGGGCTAAAAAGCATACTATTAAAAACCCAACAGACCAACAAAAATTTAGACAACTTAGACATAATACAAAAAAAGCTACTCTCTTAGATAAAAGAAATGTTTACTTCCGACTCCAGCAAACTCACCAAAATAAACCACAAAAGGTTTGGACTAGCATTAACAAACTACTACACCCAGGCCAATCCATTACACCAAACCCACAAGGCTCTAACCTTGAGAATCCCATACAAACTGCCAGTGCCTTCAATACCTTTTTCACAGAGGCCATCCAAACTCTTGCCATTCAGCTATCACCAGATAGCTCAAATCTGCCAACTTCTACTACTAGCTCACTTCCTTCATTTCAGTTGCAATCAGTTCCAACTTCCCTCATTTGCTCCCTTCTCCAAAAACTAAAACCAACCACCCCCTCGGCTGACCAACTACCTGCAGAATATCTGCAAAAAGCAGCTAAAGCCATAGCCTGTCCCATTTCCATACTGATTAACAGAACCATAAATGAAGGTACCATCCCAGCTATCTGTAAAATCTCTGACATTATCCCCCTACATAAAGGTGGCAACTCAAATGACTTTTCAAACTATCATCCATAGCCTTACTTTCTCCACTGGCAAAAATAATGGAAAAATGCATCCATAGGCAACTACTTCACCACTTAATCCAAAACAACTTACTTGCTAACTGTCAACATGGATTTAGACCATTCCACAGTACCAGCACTGCCCTGTTATACTTTACAGACTGCATTAACAAAAACAGTAACATCAGCATTCTTTCCTCTGCACTCTTTATCAATCTTTCTAAAGCTTTCAGTATGGTTAGCCACCAGCTACTTATAAATATACTCAAGTCCCTTTCACTTGAAGCACTGGCTATAAAATGGTTCCAATCATATTTAGACAGACAGCAGGCTGTGCTATGGGATAATAATCTATCTACCCACCTTCCCATTTCCCTCGGAGTCCCTCAAGGCTCCATGTTAGGCCCACTTCTATTCTCCATTTTTATTAATGACCTACACTCAGCAATTCCTCAAGCTACCTGTATACAATACGTGGATGACTCCACAATAATATGCTCAGCCACTTCTCCCTCTGAACTACAGTCCCTAACTCAAAAGGCATTTAATACATTTGAGAAATGTTTTTTTACAGCGCTGCCTCCTCTTGAGCCCCCCCAAAACAACAAAACTTTTGCTTTTCACTCCAACCCAGAAGTCCACCCCAGTAGATTTTGCAGTCATATCTAATAATGGTGCACTCGTATCTCCTTACCCCAACCACCATACTCTTAGGAATAACAATAGATAGCAACCTTAAATTTGATACTCATATTAGCAACACAGTAAAAACAGTCAATAAGAAATTGGGGTCCCTCTACAGAATCAAACCCTACCTTACACCATTAGCTAGAATCACTATAGCCCGCACTCACTTAATCTCCACACTCCTCTATGCTTCACCTATATATACTAATCTGTCAAAAAATAACCTCAACAAACTGGCAATCTACAATAATATTGCTAGATTTGCCACTGGCACTCCATTTAGAACCAACTATTGTCTTAATCTAAAGCAGCTAGGATGGCTAGAGCTACAAAATCAGCTTCAATTTCACCAGCTTACTATTGCCCATAAGACCCTTTACCAACACTCCCAATACTCTCTAGCGTCATTACCCCTTACAACAATCTTAAAAACTTACGTTCCTCAAATAAACTACTTGTTTGTACTAGCAAATCCAACAACTTGGCAGGAGACGCTCTGTTCTCTAACACTGCTGGAAAAAACTGGAATCTACTTCCCACTGAACTTTTATTTCGGTCTTCAATAACACTTTTCAAGCATAAACTGAAACTATATCATAGAACACTTTGGTCATGCCTCTGTACTAACTCTGACTAGCTCACCATCTTTATACTATTGGTTACTGCTCTCCTTTTACTCTTCTGTACTAACTCCAGACTTCTCCTTAAATAACCAGAGACCATGACTTTGTAATTTAAGTTAATGTATAAAGAAACATAATTTTAATGCATACATTTTTTTAGTGTTTGTGTTAAGATTAAGTATGGTATTTTGCTAACATCATCTGTTATATTCTTGTACTGTAGCAACATTTTTTTTTTGTAATTGTGTGTGTTGGACCTTATCTCCCCGGGCCTGAACTGAAAATGGACATGTGTCCAGTTAGACAAGCCTGATCAACAAATGTAAAATAAATAAAAAATTAAAAGGATTGTGTCTAGATCTAGGGATGTCATTGTCCTCCCTTCCTCAGTCTCCGTTAGGCCAGTTGTTGAATATAATCCCCCCTTTGGTGTATATCCATCCAGACGCACATAAAAACTGGAAGGCCCACATAGATAACTTACTAAAAGGATACAAGCCCTAAACATGTTCTACATTGACCAACTTTAAAGCCCCTGTTACTGTACTCTGTAGTCCTACATACTGCTAAGAGGTGACCTGTATTTGGCATACAAAGCATCCTCCAGCCCATTACTGGTGGATTTACTACACATCAGCAAGTCAGACGGCATCAGAAATACTTGGTCTAGGGATCTAAACCTTTTCTGCAACATCAACAGAATGGTTTGGAGGGACAGGTATGTTTCTCAGAGGATACCGCTGCTGTGGAAAAGACTCCTGTCCACATCCCCAGGACTGCCCCCTGTACTACTAATGGACTGAGGCAGCTCCTAAATTCTTTATCACATTCATGGGTCCCCTCAGATTACCTATGGTATGATCACAGTTCTCATTAGGGGTATTATATAGTTATCAATCATGGGCTGGATAAGGCCAATCTATGACCAAATCGAGTAGGTTATTTCAAGCACAAAAAGGGAAGTTGGCTAGGCTTAAAATGGCCCACAAGGGCAGCTAGCCTAATACTTACCTATGAGCGTTATGACAGGTGCTCAGGAATGGGTAATAATGCACTTTACAGTTAAGTGAATTGAGCTGTCGTCTTCTGTATAACATTTGCTCCATACCTTTGCACTATGCTTCACAGCTTGATTCTCAGAGCTGTATACTACACCACCCAAAAAACTAGTGCTGCACAGCTTGGTTTTCAGAATGATGTATTGCACGACCCAAAACTATATATTAAAAAATAAAAGCTATCAAATATATATATGCTTGTTTGTATAGAGAAGATGGTGTGTGTTGATGGTATGTGCAACCCTACAGCAGGTGTTACTGCACTGTGTGGACACTTGCAGCCATTCAACACTCTTGGGCACATTAATGTGAGCTCCAAAAGGCATTTTGATTGCCTCACCATCTAAATAC
Source organism: Protopterus annectens (assembly GCF_019279795.1). NCBI lineage: Eukaryota > Metazoa > Chordata > Ceratodontiformes > Protopteridae > Protopterus > Protopterus annectens. The sequence goes on from NC_056727.1 coordinate 953,247,411, forward strand.
TCAGTTGTCTTATGAGCAGAACATAAAGGCTGTCCTATTGTTTGCCCTCACTAGCCATTTTTGACTTTGTTCGCACATTAAATGTAGTTGTCATCTGTAAGGTACACACTGCTTTCCATTGTGACAGCTGCTGTTGCAGTTTTGGGCACACAATTTGCATTGCTGTGTATCTTTTGTATGTGGTATACTGCTGTCCAAACGCTCAAAGTGCTCTTTCAGTGCAGGAATCACAAGATGTTCCACTGTATGCTTGTGTCCTGCAGACATTATCCCAGGTGCCCAAGGCATGGACAGGCTACAGTGCTGCATAATTTGTTTCGCTGCACCTCCCATTCTCCTCCTGGGCCATGTGAGCTGCAGGCACTGTATTGGCTGCTGCAGCAGCACACTGAAGAAGAGTTTAGGATGTCATACTTGTCCTCTTGCAGCATATTACTCATACTTTGCAAATACAGACAGCCATGTGATTCTGTAAAAAAGGTGTAACTTCACAAGTCTGTCTGTACCAGAGACTGGACAGGCTCTGCCCTGTTTCTGCTTCACAAAGCATTGGGTGACGATGAATACATCTGCCATACCTCTCAACTGTACAGATTTTCGCAGAATGTTCAGATTCAGATTTTTGGCTCATAGTTTTGGTCCATTTTTCATAAAATTGTGTTTTTCTGGCAAATTATGGGCAAATCATTAAAGATTGAAGTTAGAAAATGACAGACATTTGAGTTTCAGACTTCGTACCCTTCAGAACATTCATGTTAATGCAGAACCTCTTATTCTATCAACTTTCTAAGTTTGTAAGAGAAATATTTAAAAATTGTCCCTATTTGTGAGTCTTTGTCCCACTTTTATTTGACTTTGTCCAGATTTCTTGCTCTAAGAGGTTGATAGGTATGACATCCACTTCACTACAAAGTCTGATGGAGAGAAAATACACGGTAGTTCCCCATGATAGTATTGATTAACACCAGCATCAGAGTTGAAGTCCTTTCTTTATGTTATTAGTGAAATACTATTGTTGCTCATCATGCATAGTTGCAGGAATAAGATAAACTATTTTTTGGGGCGGGGTTTGGATGGTAAATTTGCTAAACTACAGATAGTAGATTTTATAGTGTAGGCTGGAACAGACTGGAAAAGAGTAATAAGTAGACCTTATAAGGCTGTCTTATGTTTGAGAAAACAGTACTGTACAAAGGTAAAAACAGTATGGACTGAATGATTAAATAAAAATATTACAGATAATCAGTGAAGGCAGTATGCAACTAAACAGAAATTTTGCTTGGAAATGTTTGCAGAAATATTTATATGCCTCTACGAAACTTGGAAAAAAGTATTTCCACAGCCAATAGCCATATGTTGTGAGATTGCACAGAAAGAGGCTCTTGGTAATATATATTATCAAAATATAAGGAGTTACTTCAGTGTAAAATGACTTTGAATAGTGTGTTAACGAAGAAAAAGACATCTGGTATTCCACCACAGCAAATATCCACCACGATAGAGTGCTGTGTCAAACAGCAAGCAAATTTAATGAAAAAAGTATAAACAGCATTAAAATTCCATAGTGATAAAATGATAAGCGCTTTCGGCTGTTTAGCCTTCTTCAGATCTTTATCTTTTGGTAGCAATGCTTAATATTTATACTAAAAACTAACCAATAAGGTTTAAAATCAATTGACTTCTAAACCAATCATGTCAATTCATTCTTAATCTTTATTAGAATGTCCAGTAATCTTTCTTTGCACTACTTAGTAGCCAATAGCTATGATTTAAAATTGGCGCCAAAAATATGCTAATATACTATGTTGGCCCATCCTACTTCAGCTATATGCTAATATGCACTTCTCTGCCTAGTTTTTTACTGGCTGTAAGTGCCGAATGTATCATTCCAATAGATTTAGTTTTGCATAGCTTCCCTGTTTCCACTTTGCTACCATCCAGTGGCCAAAGTGTAATACTAGCTTTTTAAAAGTTTTTCAGAAGCATTTGTTTCCATTATTTTTATTATTGCATGGCTTCCCTGTTTCCACTTTGCTGCCATCCAGTGGCCAAAGTGTAATAGCTTTTTAAAGATTTGTCAAAAGCATTTATTTTATTTTTCTTTGTTTGTCATATATAAACTTACTATAATTAACTTAAACTAACAGGTCGCCTTTCTGGCATTTTATATAAAATCTTCTTTTACAGTTATCTATTTCTCCAGATATACGAAACAATTCTTATCTATGACTACCAAACTATTAAAAATATTACTGACACAGCCAAAAGCATGGTCACTATGTCAACTCTGCTTCCGTCAGCACAGAAATGCATAACTGCTCATTACAATTTTATATCCTTTTACTACATAAATAGAGAGTCCATTATTCACTAAATAATCTCTAGATATATAAATATATGGAATGACGTCCCTATTCACTGCCTTGATAGAAAACAATGTCCAAATATACCTGTTGTGGAACTATCACTATTATGAAGCGAGAACATGCACAATCCTTAATGAAAAGCAATATTCAGATCCCACATCAACTATACTATGGTCGTTTTGTTGATGATGCCTTTATCTTATGGCAAGGAAAGATGGAAGAGCTGAATAGCTACGTCGATTACATTAATGGAAGTACTAATTTTCTCATTTTCAAAGCAGGTTCACCATATCAAGAAATAGATTTTTTGGATGTAAAAGTCCACCTAGATTCTAAGGAAGGCATAAATACAAGCATCCATAGGAAAGACACCTGGAGAAACCATTATTTACATAATGCACTCTGGACATATTTTTAAAAACATCTATGAAAATCAAGTCCTACGGGCATCTAGATTATGCACTAAAGATGAATTCATTGAAGAACAATGCAAAGTACGGAGATACCTTAAGGGAAAGGTCCTACTCAGATAAAAATTTAAGACAAAAACAAAATTTTCAGGAAATAAGGAAAGGGCAGAGGCCAACGTTATTTCTCCAAGAAGAACACTTCACAGCAAGCCATTGTTTCTGATAACCATATTCCACAGTTAAATTGTCTGTTAACTTATAGTTCAGACAATAAACAGGTATGTGATATCATAAGAAAACACTGGTCAATATTAACAATGGATGAGAAAATTAAACATATAGTAGGAGAGCAACCGAGATTTCAGTATAAAAACAAGAAAAATTTGAAAAGACTCCTATGCAATAGAGATGGTACCACCACACAAAATATACGTTCAGACAGAAGGGGCACTTTTAAATGTAGTAGATGCAAAGCTTGCCCTTACATTGACAAGTTCAAATGTCTGTCTCCACTTATGGAAACAAACAGCATCACTTCAATATATATGCTGATTGCACCACAGCACATCTAGTGTATTTGGCCACTTGCCATCAATGCAATGCTTTTTACATAGGCAAGACAGATCAGAAGCTTAAAGATCGTATATTATGACACTTAAGAGATATACGACAAAAGGAACCAAACAATGCACTAGCTGTGCATATAACACAACATCCGACTCATTCCTTCCTTTTTAAAGCAATTGAAACTGTTATCCAGACCAATAGAGGAGGAGATGTCCATAATCGAACTGAACTATGTGAAATATCTTGGATAACTAATATGAGAGCAAATCGTCCCCCTGGACTAAACACTATAGTTCCATTGAAATCTATATTAAAAACTAGAAGGAATACTATTACCACTCAGAATCACTAAACTTATAATTTACTCATGTTTATTTAGATCAAACCAATATTTATATTTTTTTCCTTTTAGCTGACATTATGACATAATAATTTATATATTTTAGTTTTGTTTGGTTCAACAAATACAAAACAACAAGCATAGTAACAAGTTTAATAAGCATAATCAGTTATTACATAAATATTTATTAATTCTGATATGGAAAGTACTTTAGATCTGAATATTGCTTTTCACTAAGGATGTGTGCATGTTCACGCTTCATAATAGTGATAGTTCCACAACAGGTATATTTGGACATTGTTTTCTATGAAGGCAGTGAATAGGGATGTCATTCCATATATTTATATATCTAGAGGTTATTTAGTGAACAATGGACTCTCTATTTATGTAGTAAAAGGATATAAAATTGTAATGAGCAGTTATGCATTTCTGTGCTGACTTAAGCATAGTTGACATAGTGACCATGCTTTTGACTGTGTCAGTAATATTTTAATAGTTTGGTAGTCATAGATAAGAATTGTTTCGTATATCTGGAGAAATAGATAACTGTAAAAGAAGATTTTATATAAAATGCCAGAAAGGCAACCTGTTAGTTGAAGTTAATTATAGTAAGTTTATATATGACAAACAAAGAAAAATAAAATAAATGTTTTGAAAAATCTTTAAAAAGCTAATATTACACTTTGGCCACTGGATGGCAGCAAAGTGGAAACAGGGAAGCCATGCAATAATAAAAATAATGGAAACAGATGCTTCTGAAAAACTTTTAAAAAGCTAGTATTACACTTTGGCCACTGGATAGCAGCAAAGTGGAAACAGGGAAGCTATGCAAAACTAAATCTATTGGAATTATACATTCGGCACTTATAGCCAGTAAAAAACTAGACAGAGAAGTGCATATTAGCATATAGCTGAAGTAAGATGAGCCAACATAGTATATTAGCATATTTTGGCGCCAATATTAAATCATAGCTATTGGCTACTTAGTAGTGCAAAGAAAGATTACTGGACATTCTAATAAAGACTATGAATGAATTGACATCATTGGTTTAGAAGTCAATTGATTTTAAACCTTATTGGTTAGTTTTTAGTATAAATATTAAGCATTGCTACCAAAAGATAACTATCTGAAGAAGGCTAAACAGCCGAAAGCGCTTATCGTTTTATCACTATGGAATTTTAATGCTGTTTATACTTTTTTCATAAATTTGCTTGCTGTTTGACACAGCACTCTATCGTGGTGGATTTTTGCTGTGGTGGGATACCAGAAGTCTTTTTCTTCATTTGCTTCACTTTTCCACTGGTAAACCTTCAACAAGTGTAAGATATTTTTTTCCTTGAATAGTGTGTTAAGTCTTATACTTGGAAATCAATTGTAGCTTAAAAAAAAAAGCTATAGATAAAAATGGAAAACCAAAGGCAAACATGTCACCAAGAGAGGTGAAAAAGATGATTACAGGGATTAAAAACATGGAACCAAGAACTACTGGAGGGAGACCGAAATAGAACTCCATAATAAAAAATGGGCTGCACGGGTAGCTGTAATGTAATCTGAGTTTGAACAGGATTTTGATGTAAAACAAAGTGCATAAGATCTGTTGTTTTAATAAGGTAGATTCCAATAGGAAGTGAGAAGGCACTGGTCCTGCTGTTAGTATTTGCAGTACAGTGAAAATAAAACACTATGGTCACTAGTTAATTTCTGATCTGAAATTAGGTTGTACATAGTTAATATGTATATTTAACAGTTTCCGTGTAATGTGCAATGTCATATTAAGCATGGAATTAAGACTGAATTGAATAACTGAGGATGTTTAGATTTGGATACTTAACAGTAAGTTATTGATAATTAAATGCAAACACTGACTGCATGACATGAGGATGTCAGTCTCTAATTGGCTGGGCTACCCCTTATCCCGGAATGCACCAGATCTTGCAGCTTTTCAAGCTAGGCGTGGTCTCGACTTGGCTGGAGCTAAGTGGTTTTGTATATTTTTGGTCTTTTGACCTAGGGTTTCTTCACAATTTGACAAACAGCTGTTTTAACAGCTTTAAGAGTTTTCGGTGTGATTGGTATTTTTTATACTTACCGGGCAAGGCCCGTTTAAGTTAAAGGGCCCTTGCCCTTATTTGTGACTTAATGTGCTTATTGTGAGCCAATGTGTTGAATTTTGTCTACTTTAACGTTTACTTGATTGGTTAGAGGTTTTCTGCCGACTCGTGTTCTCTATCTTACTTTAAGGTTACTTTTTGTGGTAAAAAAATTGTGTTATAGGATGTCTAAAGAGCAGAAGTCTGGCTTTAAAAAGTGCACCAAGTGCAATTACAAAATGTCTATTACTGATAGCCATGCTGTTTGTGTTTATTGTTTAGGACCGAAACATTTACAGGAAACATGTAGTGTTTGTCATGCTTTTTCCTCCAGGGTCCTTCAAGAACGTAAAAATAAATTAATCCTTAAGGGCCTTATTAAGCCCTCTTTTGAGGAAGCCTTGGCTTTTCCTTCTCCAGCTTCTAAAAAGAAAAGGTCGTCGGCTCCGACCAGTCCGTCGGAACCGACTTCCAATAGGTCGAAGCCTCTTCTTCCTTGGCTCCAATGGCTGGCTCCATTGGTGTCAGAGCCGCAGGTTGGGGATCGAGAGGTGAATCACCTGCATCGAACCCGTTGGAGGTGTGCAGCTCAGACTCTCCTCTTCCCCCGAAGTCCCCCTTCGGCGCCGATGTTTGTTCATATGGTTCCGGATCCAGTGCCGATGGTGTTGGAGCCGTTTCGGAGCTGGTCCCCTGGTTTATCGGTGCCGAGAGAGAAGTCATCTCGGCCCCCATCTATTTCCTCTAAATCCTCCAGGTTATCGGACTCAGATTTGGACAGAGTTATCCAGAGGCTTTTCCAGTCGCAAAAACGGCTGGCCCACTCGGCCGGGCCGAGCCGGCCCATTTCGCCGGCTCTGGCCCACTCGGCTCCGGAGCCGGCCCCCATTTCTATGCACTCGATTCCTCCTCCAACCTTCTCGGAGCCGTTGGAGTCTGTGATGGTGGAGCAGAGCAGAGTCGTCCAGTTGGAACCGAGACTCCCTCGAAGCCTCTCAGTTCTGACCATTATTCCTATCCTGTCCTCAGCGTCTCCCAGGAGTGTCGCCGCGGGGGGGATTCCCGGTACGTGTGAGTCTCTCAGCCGGTGTCCTCCAGAGTCTGGAGGTCCTGCCTTTGAGGCCATGAGGCCAGCTCAGCAAGTCTCTACCTCACCGTCCCTAGACTTGGGAACTGGTGCTTCATTCCCACGACAGCGGGGCCCCAGGGCCTGAGGATACCCCTTGGGGTTTCCCTTCCCGGGAGGTCCTTCTGAATCCGCTTTGGATGAACCTCCAAGGAAGAAATTGTGCAAGAGGAAGCACATTGACTCCCAGGATGAGTCTATCACATCAGATACTGACCTCGATGATGCGGAGGGGTCCCCAAAATCATCCTCAGATGACATCTCATTCTCAGATATCCTCGAGATCCTGAGACAGAGCAGTCTTCCTCAATGCTTTTGGGGCCCAGCCCTCCGCCTCCTGGGTGTCTCCTCCGATGAATTGCTAGATTTAGTTTCTGGGCGGGAACACCCTGATTCTGTGGAACCAGTGCCCACCAGGCCTAACAAGTTCCTCTCAGCCCCTCCTCAAAAGGAATTTTTGACTAAAGGAGTTGTAGTAGATGCGATGGTGGTGGCATCTGCCACTCAGCAGGACGGGCAGAGGCTTCAACGTCTATTCACCCTCATTCCAGGAGCATGGATAGGTATGGGCCTTTACCCTGCGGTCGCTGAATTAAGTCATTTCACCAGGCTCCAAAGGGACCTCCTCAAAGAGTTAGGAGAGTCTCACGGGTAACCTTCCTGAGGCATTAGCCCAAACTGTTGGCTTCAGATGACTACCCTATCTTCGATAGTCAACTCGTCCATGAGGCTCATCTCATATGCGGCCGAAGGGCAGTAGAGCAGCGGGAACAGGGTGGCTCTTAGAAGACACGCCTGGTTGTGTCCCTTTGCGGAGGCTATTAAGTCTTCCTTCACCGATGCCCTTTTAGATGGGTCCTCCCTGTTTGGACCCAAGGTGAAGGACACACTGACTCGGTGCGAGCAGGTGGGCAAGACCTTGACTGTCGTGGGGGCCCATTTCCTTCTAGACCTTATCCCAAGGCCCAGAGAGGAGGGAAAATGTGGTTCAGGAAATCTCAAAGGTCTTTCCCTACTCCACCGAGTGATCCCCAGAGACGGCAGAGGCCCCGTAACTCTGGAGACGTGGTCCATCCGGCCTCCCGTCCCTGAGACGTGGCCCAACTCGCATCTCCGAGCCAGTGGGGGTGGGTTTTTAGGAACACCCACAGGCTTGGGAATCTATCACCAAGGATCAGTGGGTGCTCCGAACCATAACCGGTGGCTATCTCATCCCTTTCACCAAGATCCCCCCTCTTCCCATCAGGAAAATTCCGGATGTGCCACCCAGTCAGCGGGATCAAGCAGCGGTAGAGGTTTCAAAGCTGCTAAGAAAAGGAGTCATCCAGCCTGTCCCCGCCGACCAGATCGGATCAGGAACTTACTCGACTATTTTTGGTGCCAAAAAAGACAGGGGACTTAAGGCCCATTTTGGACCTCAGCTCATTGAATCGCTTTGTAAAAAAATCCAAATTCCGAATGGTCACCCTTCAGTCCATTCTCCCATTATTGGAGAAGGATGTCTGGATGTGCTCCATAGATCTCATCACATTCTGATAAGTCAAGAGTCCAGGAGTCATTTACGCTTCTGCCTGGGAACCAGTCATTTCCAGTTCCGAGCACTGCCCTTTGGTCTCACCACAGCCCCCAGGGTGTTTACCAAGTGTCTGGCAGTGGTGACAGCTCACTTGAGAAGTCTAGGATTCCAAGTGTTTCCCTATCTAGACGACTGGCTCCTTACTGCCACCTCCAAGCATCTATTAGTTCTGGCGCTTATGACCACAGTCAGTTTGGGTCATTCACTAGGAATCACGTTCAATTAGGGAAAATCTGTGCTGCAGCCATCTCAGCGTATTACATTTATAGGCGCAGAGTTAGACACAAGAAGAATGCGGGCATTCTTGCCTGTAGAAAGGATTCAGGTCCTGCAGTCTCAGGTTCAAACCCTGTTACCCAGATCACAAGTTCAGGCCAGACTGATTCTGCAGTTATTGGGCACGATGGCCTCGACTATTCTACTAGTCCCCTTAGCCAGGCTGCACATGCGGGTGCTGCAGTGGCTACTGTCGGTTCAATGGTCCTTTCAGGAACTTCCCCTGAACCATTTGGTCCAGATTACCGAAATTTGCCGTCGGGACCTACGTTGGTGGCTGTCCAACCTGGACCAGGATTGGCCTTCAACCTCCCATCGCCACGGTGACCATGGATGCCTCCCAGACAGGGTGGGGGGGTCATTATCTGGACAGGTCTGTCGGCAGGCTCACGAAACGCACTTACATATCAATATACTGGAAATGAGAGCGGTGCTACTAGTGTTGCAAGCACTTCATCATGCTCTTCCACGGGGTACTGTTGTGATCCTATCCGACAACATGTTGGTAGTCTGGTACATAAACAAGCAAGGCAGAACCAGGTCCTACCGAGGCCATGAGAGTGTGGCATTGGCGATTTCTACCCAGCGTTTCCTAGTGGCAACACATTCTGGGAAATCAATGTGATTGCAGACAGGCTGAGCAGAACTCTCCTGTTACCCCACCAGTGGTCCACAGGGTGGCTGCAAACATCTTCGCCAGGTGGGGCCTCCTTGTTGCAACTTGTAAATGCAGGGACTTCTTCACTCTGACTCCCTCTCAGGGCAGATTCCCAGGGCGCTGTACGCTCACAGTTGGCCCCGGTCTACTACGCCTTCCAAGGCAATTTATCTAGGGAGCGACATGATTTTGATGGAGGGCCCATGGTTTCAGGACCTAGTGCCCGATCTGTTGACTCATCAGTTGGGACAGTCTCACCCATCCCTCCGATCCTTGAGGTTGGCCGCTTGGTTACTCCACTTCCAACCTTAGTCAGAGATAACTTTTTTTCTCCAGACTTCATCCACATTTTGTCCTCTTCTCACAAACCTTCCAGTATTAAACTGTATTCCAGCAAGTGGAAGAGGTTTGCTCTTTGGGCCCAGCAGCGAGGTATAGATCCCCTTACCTCCCCAGTACCTCCGGTTTTAGAATTCCTGGCTTCTTTGTTTTATTTGGGCTCTTCAGTTTCCACAATTAAAGTCCAACTGGTGGCTTTCTCTAATTTTCATGTCTCTTTTGAGCCTTCCTTAATGGCAAACAGGCTTTGCAAATCTTTCCTTAAAGGGCTCTCCTCGGCCCCAATAGCTCATCCTGTGCCCCCTTGGGATCTGAATATGGTTTTAGCTTCTTTAACTGCCCGTCCCTTTGAACCAGCAGCTACTTGTGATTTAAAATTTCTATCTTGGAAAACCGCTTTTTTGGTGGCAATAACCTCTGCCAAGCGGGTCTCAGAGTTTCAGACTCTCTGTTCTAATCCTCCTTATTTGACTTTTCACAAAGACAGAGTGTCTCTCAAGTTAAATCCCTCTTTCTTGCCCAAGGTAGCATCCCCCTTATGCATTCAACAATCCTTGGAGCTCCCTGTGTTTTTTCCCAAATTCTCCAATAGCGCAGAATATATTTTCCATCAGTTGGATGTTCACAGACAACTGCGTTTTTATTTAAGTAGGACCAATCAGACACGAAAATCAGATCTGCTGTTTGTGTCCTTTGCAGAAAATAGGTTAGGTCAACCGGTGGCTAAAACCACCATAGCCAAATGGATTAAAGATTGCATCTCATTCATCTATTCACAGTCCGGCAAAGAGCTGCCGTTCCCAGTCAAGGCTCATTCTACCAGGGCAATGGCTACTTCTGTAGCATTTCTTTTATTTCTCATTACAAGATAGATGTGGCTTCTTGAGGTAGAGCTTCCTTTGGTTCCACAGTTCTCAGGAGTGTTTTCCAATGAGCCACCCGGGATTTAGGTGCTAGGGATGCTGTCCCATCAGTTATGAATGTAGGCGCGATAGGATCCCATTACATCTTTTAGTTATGTACTTACCAGGATGTATGGGATCCATCTAGCCCACACTCACGTCTCACCCCTCCTTCCCCTTCCCACTGGACTTAGAGGAAATGTTGCTACTTACTGAGTTTTTCTCTTGAAGGACTTTAGTTTGTTACAGTTGTTGGTATGTTTCTGTGCATGGATGTAGGTATATAAAACAAACAAGATCTGGGAAGCGGCGTGGTGCATTCTGGGATAAGGGGTAGCCCAGCCAATTAGAGACTTCGTTCTACTATATAGTGGCCGAGTCGGAGCCGAGGGATCGGCTCTGAACCCATCAGTTATGAATGTAGGCGAGATGGATCCCATACATCTGAAGTTATGGTAAGTACATAACTAAAAGTTATTGATAATTAAATGCAAACACTGACTGCATGACATGAGGATGTCAGCAGTCGGTGCCAAAATAGTAAGTGCAAAAACGCATGGGGATTAATGGTAGAAGACAAAAAGTGCATGTTACGGCAATTAGTTGGTAGTTTTAACTAAATTAAAAAAAAAAGAAAATGTCTTGAACATTAAGAACAGCTAAGTGGCTACCTGTGTCGTATGTGAGAATTTAATAAGGGGTTTCAAAAATTATACAGAATGTCATATGTGAGAATTGAATAAATGGTTTCAAAAGTTATATAGAAAATGCATGTTTCATACCCATATAAAAGTATCCCCCAGTTATCTCACTGAAAACAATCGATATATGAATAGTTTTATTTTACAGATATGCATGTCAGCATTTGTCTAGACAGTTGGCTGCCAAGAAAAACAAAAATATTTTCTTGTGAAAATTTTAAACTCCTAATTATGTGAGATGAGAATGCAGCAAAAGCTGCATGGCTCATTTATGTATTAGAAAATCTTCTGCATTTGCTTGCTGAGGCAAAGCTAGGTTATCCGAAGGGTCCAGCCACCCTATACAAGAGATTAGGGGACACGATCTGGAAATGCCATTTGATTGGCAGTAAAATGTCAGCATTCATTTCCATAATGTCATTTTGGACTACCAGTACAGAAGCGAATGCTGATATTGATTTTGTAGACAGAACTGAAGCCCATCAGCGTTTTGTGTATGGTACAAGTTGTAGCAAGAGCACCTCTTTTTTTTTTTTGGCTCCTTAACTTAAGTTGAGGGGTACCAGGTACTAGACGAGCCAGTTCTGTTTGCATTACTAGCAAGAATATAAAAAGCAAACTTCTGAGGATTATTTATACTCTGTATTATCTAAAATATCTCATTGAATGTTTTTAGTCATATTCCTGCCGTAAATTCAGTGTCATCTTCATCAGTATTTCATTTTTTTTCTTAAAATACCTCGGTTTACAGTGCCCTCAGTTTTCAATTTTTTTTTTTTTTTGCCGTTGTCACTTTCTGTCTTGAAGGCAAAAAGCAAGTAGAATATACCCAGTGATGGAAGCCTTTTTAGTGCCATGAAAAACCCTGGTTAAATGCAAGATTTCCAGAAAGAACATGAATGTCAGTCTTTTGTTTTTGTTGTGGCCACAAGTCCTAATCAGCTCTGTCCTGGAGGTAGTAGGGTTGGCTGTAATGTTTTTGGTGAGGGCATTGACAGCCTGCAGCCTTTTTAAAGAAATCTTTGGCAACAGCAATCAGAAATTTAAAAGAGAAATTGGTTATTGTTCAACCTTCCCTTATTTCTGTTTGCAGTAGGGCTGCACTTTATTTTTCAGTCCATTCTTTAACATTCTCTAGTTATGTTCACCATTACTCATTCCATGCTTTTTCAGTATTGCTAGTTTTCCCTGACTTCTTCCATTACTTCCCTTTTTTATGACTTCCAGTTTTTGTAAAGCTTGATTGACTATTTTAGCAAATGTTGTTGTACTTGTTGCAGTACGAGTGATTTCCATATGACTAGATTCTGCAGAACTGGTGGAACCAGAAGCATCCAGCAAGTGCATTTGTTTAGCCTTTTTAGAAGTGGCATGAAGATGGTAACTTCAGGTATTGCACAAACCTTTGAAACTTTTATCTGAGTGGAATTTAAGCAATTTTTTCCATCCAGCTAGTTTTAGAAGACACAGCTACATTATCCAAGTTAATAATTTGCTTGCATAAAATTGTATTTCAGTGACTGTGTTTACTTTGCTACTGGTTTTCCCTGTTTGTTGTGCCTGCCCTAGCCGTCACTGAGACATGAAACTAAAATTCCTGAAATTCTAACAACGGCAGTAGAGCTCCAGTATTTGATTTATTTGATTGACTCCTGCTCTAGAAAATATGCTTCTTGCACCTTGAATTTTTCCTCAACCTTTCCACCATTTTCCTGTTGTAGTTGTTAAAAGGAAATGTCTCTGTCTTCAGTCCCTTATGGTAATCTGGCTTCCAAAGTCCCTCCCTCCCCTCTTTCATTGTTATTTTCTGTCATACACACTATTGTAAGTACTTTCGGCACCCATTGTTTTTTTATGTATCCATAATATTAAGTTCTCATCCAGCAAATCAGTATTGCTCTTGAGTAAATTATATCTATAAAACTACCAAACCTGTAACTTAGTGTGGCTAGAACAAAGCCACTGTGCAGAGACAAGCTTAGAGCAACACTATTATCAAATCTTAGCACAATCTAAACTTGTCTGGTGTCAAACAATTAGACCACCCAAGGAGAGACCCTCTGTATAACAGAGTCCATAACCTACAATAGTGCACCCAAATACAGGTCTGGACAACATGAATGTGGAATTTCAAAATGTCTCTGTAGCCAGCTTGATAGAAATGGGCATCCTGAGACAGTGTAGTAATTGTTTCATATTCACAGATAACTATTTAATCCTTAAAGAAGCAAACACAGTATGTGAGAGGTGCACATACAGTTTCACAGGAGGCCATCTCACATACAAACAAGGCTGTCAAGAATACACGCACTACATCCATCACACACATACACCAACTTATGCTGAGGCACTAAAAAGCAATCTTACTGAACCTAAAAGACCTTCTAAACTTATAAACAGAAATGCCTATCTGCAGTAGTCTCTAAAGCCAAGCCAGTGGTCAGTGGTGCCACTTTCGCTAACAGTGTTAAATAGCAAACCTGCTGGCTGAAAAATTCAGCTCAAACTTCACCCCTACCTCACCCTGTGAAATACCTACTAGCATAACTCCCAGTGGTTAGCAGGGATCAGGATCTAGTGGCACACTAAAGCCAAAAATGCAGTTTCAGTTGGCCCTGACCGTATCCTGGGATGACTCCTAAATAGCTTGAAACATGATCTTTCAGGACCATTTGAGTCACTTTTCAACTATAGCCTCATAACAGACTTTGTACCATGAGAATGGAGGACTGCAACTATTATCCCACTTCACAAGGATGGACCATCAAATGATTCCCCCACCCCCAAACCACATACCCATTAGTCAAAGCCATGGGACAAATTATCATGGAAATAATCAGCAAGGGCATAAGCAGCATTCATACACTGGACACAACCCAGTTTGGCTTTGTCAAGGGAAGGTCATACCTACTAAATCTGTTGGACTTCTTTGAGAAGGTCAGCAAGGTAATGGATGAGGGGAAAATGGTACATCTTGCCTATCTGGGCCTGGTTAAGATGTTCAGTACAATATCCCACACTGATGTGGTTGACAAACTCACTGAACTGGGCATAAACCTCCTGCATAGTTTGCTGCATTGCCTGCTGGCTGTCGGACAGGACCCAGGAAGTCAAGATTTGTCAGACCACCTACACTTAGGGATGATGATCACCAGTGGGGTACCTCAGGCAGCCGTGTTGGGAGCCCTCCTATTTGGCATCTACTTTTCAGAGGTAAAGGGTAATGTCAGGGAAGTTTTGCTGACCAGGTTCGCAGATGACTGTAAACTGGGAGTTGTTATAGACTGTCCATGCCCCAGAATTCTTACAAGAGGGTCTAACACTGAGAAATGACTGGTGCCGAAGTGATGGATTAAAACTCAAAGACAAGAAATGCATTATAGTGTCTTTTGGGAAAATGGCCATCCAGGCTAATTTCAACATCGATAAGGCATGCCTAAAAGCTGACCTGGTATTCAGGGATCTGTGAAGTTATGTAGACAGTAATCTGGCCTTTGACTAACATGTCATGAAGGGTGTAAGGGAATCATTCTGTGTCACCCAACTTTTAAGTACAGGCATGGCATCCAGGTCCAAGGAAGTCATAGTGCCACTTTAGTTGGCCTTTGTTAAGACCCTTCATGCCTCCTTTCGTATGTACCTGACCAGACATGCAACTGTTAGTACACCCACAAAGGTTCCTTACCAGTAGAATTCCTGGTATAAACATATTGTCTTAAATGGGTCACCTTAAAGCCTTATCTCTATGCTCAGTACTGGTTACTGAGAGGTGATCTGAGCCTGGCATACAAGGCATCCTTGAATCCAGCTCTGATGGACCTTTTGCTCATCAGCAAAATTAACAGCATTAGAACCACTAGATCCAAGGATTTAAATTTTGTTTGCAACATAAAAAGGACATGTTTATGAGGCAGATGTGTCTCATAGGCTCCCTATGGTCTATAACAGGCTCCCCATCTATGTGAAACAGAGTCTGTCTGTAACCTTAACCATGGAAATTAGAATTTCACCTGTGAGCTGACCCCATATTTATGATAGAGACAGACAGTAACTGTGCCCAAACTAACACCCCCCCACATAACCTTTAGACTCTTCCTAACTAACATATATCCTAATAATTATCTCAGTGATACATAGGGGGACAACTGGGTTGGGCTGCATGGCTAGGCTTCTAAAGGCCCTGGTGGTCATTAGCCTAGTGCACACCTATGAACCTATTATCTTCATGCTGTATACATACATGTTTTCTTTTTAACAATTATTCACTCCAGTATTTCATAAATCCTTCTCCTATGTTACTCTGCTGTTTCCTCTCCATCCCTCCACCGTGACCATCTTTACTAACCAAATGGAATTAAGACTACCATTCTGTTTATTTTTACTGGCTCTGTTAAATTGACTTTAGTTCAATGTATGTATTATTTCTCTCAAGAATGTATCTTAGGCTTTGGATTGCTTTCTTATTTGGAGTATTTGTCCTTGGGTCTCCTCTGAAAAGGGGCTTTTGCCCAGCTAGACCATCCCAGTAAACAAATTTAAATAAAAAAAAATAAAATTACTCAATTCCTTCTTTCTGTTAAACCTCACTTCTCCTGCTAAACACTATTCTGCTTGTATTGTTACCACAAATTCCATTTATTTCTGTGGAATTTGCTCCCTTTCCTTTTCTAAAGATCCCACCTTTAGTTCTTTTATCTCCTTTACAATATTCAGCACTTTAGTTATGGTTCATTTAGATTTAGATTTCCAATCTCTGTTCTCGATATTTTGTAATCTCTTCTGATTGATTCTTGTAGGTATCATGCAACATTTTTTATGCCCTAGTAATTATCCCTTGTTTAATAGCAGCTTATGTTCTAGACTCAACGAAAAACTCACCTGCAGATGTTTTTTTTTCACTATGCACTCACCTGTCCCTTCCTCTTTGCCTATATGCTTATCAGTTCCTGGTAGAGAAGGCGGTCTCTAACCTGCAGTACAAACTTTTGTTTGGCCCCATCTCACTCCGATACATTTCCTTCCAGATTTATTTGCTCCTAGTACCTTGGTTCCTTTACTAATCTTCTCCTGCACTTTCTTTACTGCTTGCAGTAATCCCTAGTGGTAAAGCCTCTTTTCCCCATTCCCGTTTTGGCTTAGTTCTTAAAATACTTTCTGCCATTTTATACATATAAAATTCTGCATGGCTATTATTCATTCTCCTTAATGGTCTAAATCCAAAATCTCTTCTTATTTCATAACCCCCCTTCAATATTATTTCTTTCCACTTTTATTTGTAATCTTCTGATTGTGTTATATATGTGAACCTTAACTGTGTAGCTCTACAGTATCCCTTCAAATCTGATAATCCTATAATTTTGTTTTATGGGGAGAAACAACTTAAACACTTAACTTTTGCTCTCTTCCCACCCAAACAAATTCCTTCAAATTTTCGCTAATTATGGTAGACAACTTCTCCTCTTGATTTTTTTGTTTTTTACTCCTTTATTGAATTATCACTTGTGACATGGGCAAACTTACATTTAATTGAAATCTAACTGTTATTAACAAGTTCATATTTACAATTTTTATATGTCATATATTCAACACAACAGTACATCGTTCAATTCCTGCCTTCAGTTAAAACTCATTCTTCCTCTAAAACATTTTTCTCTGTGTATTATTCCAACAGTTTCCATTTTTTCTATGTAATTTACTCCTACCCTTTTCTAAAGATCCTACTTTCCTGTTCATTTGTCTGTATTACAATATTCACTACTTTAAATGTAGTTGGTTTATGTTCTGATTTACATTTTCTAGTCATTACTTTTTTGGCAGCAACCAGAATTAAATTTAACTAGACCTTGCTATGTCTAGACAATTCAGATCCTGTATCCTAGCTCAAATAAATAATTTTGATAGTTGCAATCATTTGATCACCCTGTATTCCTGACAGAGTACTCTGTAGAGGATTTTTAAAGTCTGCCAACTCATTACACTCTGAGAACATATGCAGTCAGCTGGGTCTTTCTTCCCCATTACACCTCCAACATTTGCCATCTACTGGAGGAAAAATCTTTGGAGGTTGCATATGATATAAAAGTAAGCTAGCAGTTGTAGGAAGAAATCCTGTTGACATTCCTTTAGCCATTGTAGACATAGACACTATAATTATGATTTAAATTGAAATGGGCCTATATGAAGCTGGATCAGATGGGTGTTTACCATCTTTAAGTATTATAGCCACCACAGCTTTTTTCCCTCCTTTTAAAATACTGTTAAACTATATCTTCCAGGTCTTTATCACTTTCTTTCCTCCTAGCTTCCAAACTTCCACCGGAGTAACATTTATTCCTGGAGACGTTCCTGCAGATTGGTTATATATCAGCATTTTATCTCATCTCCTCCTATCTTAACTGTTAATTATTGAACTTTATCTACTTCTAACATTGGCATATTTAAGTCTTTCATAAATATTTCCATTTGTGCTTTTTCTTGTTTCCCCAGTTCTCTGCTTTATACAAATTTCCATTACATTTCTGAAGTATCTCTAATACCTCCACATGATCTCTGGTTATTTTTCCTGTTATAGGTTCCCAAAGTTTGACAATCTTTTCTAATTTTTGTTGCCGAAGTCGTTCTGCCAAAAGATTTTGTGCTGTGGCGTTATCAGAAAAAAAGTTGCTTAGCAGCAATCTTTCTAAACTCATGCGTATTATCCAGGTCCCCCCTTATTTTCTGTTTAGCAATTGTGCCTCTTCTTGTTCTGAGAGATTCCCCTTATTTTGTAATACTTTAGCCTTTGTCAGCCCTTTTAAATAATTCTTATTACTTCTTAACCAGATATCTCTCTTTTATATCCATCTTATTTTAAATTCTACTTTCAATTTATCCTGTTGACTAACTTCTGTACTTCACTCCTGGATAATTTCTGCTACCAATTCCTTAAATTCCTCTTTTTTAAAAGGTAGGTGGGGAAGCACTAGTGTCGCATCTTTACTTCATTACCCTGCTTTTTTTATCCTACTAATTATTGGCATATGGAATAGTTATTGGATTTGTGTCAAAGTTCTCAATTAAATAGATATGTTCCTGTGAAATATAATTTCTGTCGAGTCTAGCCATTTATTGTACTGTGGTGAATAATACATAAATTCTTTCCAGGCTCCTACTACTGTATTTATGTGTTTCTTACCAAATATTTTCAGAAATGTCTTTAGAAATCTACCCTCGCTTTTATATTTTTCTTTCTGTGCTTCCCCCAGTAAATCCTAAGTGTTGCAATTCAAATTTCAGACCCCAATCTATAAGTAATATTCCCTGGTGAAAGTTGATTATTTCTCCAAATTTTTTTTAAACTCCAGAATAGGAGTTTTAGGTGGAATATAAATAGATGCCAGCATAATCCTTATCCTTTGCCAGTCACCCCTTACTAGCACAAATATGTCATTATAATCTTTTTCTCTTCTCTTCTGTCACTGCTGGAGCTCTTCTAGCAATTAATATAAGTACTCCACTTTTCCTTTGTCCCTAATATTCTGTAGAGTATCCATCCTGAAATCCTTTCTTTATTAAATTCACATGCTTGTTTCTCTCCAAATGTGTCTCCTGTAGCATAGCTTTTTTGCACTTTGCATTTCTTAATATAATTAAGTATTATTTCCTTTTTTTCTATACCTGTGAGACTATTCACATTCCAAGATAGAACATGTCACCATTATATTAAGAAATTGTTATTCCCACCTGTTGTATATGACAGCATTTTTAAATGTCTGTTTACAGCTTTTCTTATACGTGTACCCATTAATGTTTGGCAAGTTCATCTTGTATATATAAAATCACATTTTACAAGACTTTTTGTTTAGTAAAAGCTCTCAAAAAAATACTCCCAGGACACCCACCATTAACTTAATGAAAATACAAACTATGTACATCCTCAAATAATTAAGTTTAACCCTCCTAATAGGAACATTTGTGCCAAATACACAGCTGCTAACTTGGGCCCTAATTAACCTTAAGTTGAGGTTCTCCATCCTAAGATGCATGTTTTTGCCAGTGCTTCTACTTAAAGTGATTGTCGTCTGTTTTATTAATCTTTATTCTCCCCCAGCCTATATGAAATCAGCTTGCATGCTTTCAGAAATTAACATTTAGTCTTCAGAAACCAGCGATGTTCTTTGTGTTTCACTGTTGCAGTCCTGAAGTATGGGATTTCCTGCTTCAGAAGCCCTTGGTCGGCCTGACTACCAGAGTAAAGAATTCCCTTCTCCCAAGGCTGGCAGACTGTCTACCTTGACTTCCATACATTTGGGTGTAAAAGGAGCCAGCCAACACCATGACATCAGTCATTCTTGTCGTCGGACCTTGAAGCAGTAGTGAGTGCATCAGTTAGTCCACACCGGAGTGAGAAATAGCCAAGTACTCCATTGGAGAACTGTTTCTTTCATGTCAGATAAAGTTAACAACTATCTCCACTGTGGAAAACAAATCCCACACAGAGACGTTCATACATTGTGTGTCACATGCTTAGGCCCAAACCACAATGTTGATAATTGCCATCTGTGCGCCTGTTTCAATACCAGAACAATAAGACGTAGGGCCGAAATTTTGTCTAAGCACCTTAATCAGCAACCTGGGTCCCATCGCACGATGATGTCCATCACTCATACCAAGACTGAACTCCCTAAGCATAAGAAAGAAAAAAAGACCCAAACTTGGGGCCTCAGATGACAACAGTTTGCCATCCGCCAGTCCCTGAAGGCTTATTGCAGAGGAAGGTGAGTTGCTTTCGCAGCTTCCTCCTGTGAATGAGGTGGAGGCATAAGCCTCTGTTGACATCCGTTTGGAGTCCGATATGCTGTTGGGACCCTCTATTTCAGAGCAGGCCTTGACTTATGGTTCGTTGGTCAGGTCTGGAGTCGCTTTGCAGGCTTTGGATTCCGGCAAACAATTCACAACCAGTGATGCTTCTCCACGGCATCTGCCAGTGACCATTTCTTCCTTTCGAGAGACTAGTGTCAGAGTAATGCAGAGAGACAGGCCAAGACAAAAGCTACACCCAAGAAGAGCCCGACCTCAGGACCTATGTCTAGGCCTACTGCCTCCCAGCCCTGGGAACACCAAATGGACGTAGACTGGCCAAGGACCTTATTTCTCTGTTCAGAGGCAGGCATTGTTCCCCTGAATTTTCACCAGGAAAAAGGAAAAGAGATCCTACTCCTGACCCCCCCTTTCAGAACTCCCTCATTCAGGTGAAGACTCTGATCAGAAGGACTCTGTCCTGGAAGATGAACCCCTTCTTACCTCCTGGGAGGATTCTGACTCAGAAGAAGAATTATTTTTGGCTTCACCCCTGAGAACATTACCTTTGCGGAAACTCTGCATCCCATGAGAGAATTTTTCCAGTGGCAGGCACAGCAATACCCCAGTCAGAAAAGAGGGTGAGGGAGTTCCTAGATCTCCTCCAACACAAACCCTTGGCTATTTCTACAGTTTTGGAGGGGGTAGAGGAATCCTCTCTCAATCCAGACTCACTTGCTCAGCCTCTCGAAAACCATACAGGTTTTACAGGGTACTGGACTCTCATAAACTCCTTTACAAAAACCCCACTACTGACCCAGAGGTTGTCACTCTTGGGCCCAAAGTGGTTAAGGCTAGTACCTTTAAAAACACACCATCTGCAGAAAAAGCAAAGCCCTTGACAGGCTCTGAAAGAAGGTTTACACTTCCTCTACCCTGGCCAATGAAGGCCCTCAACTGCCAATTCCATTTGATTAAATATCAGCAAAGTGTCTTGGAAAATTATGAGGAAAAAAGTATCCTCCCTGGAGGACAAGAATGCCTCTAAGAAACTGTTGGATCTGTGCCATTCCAGTGCCCAGGTTACTAGCCACTCCTTGCACTGTGGGTATGATGCCCTAGAGACATTTGCCTGATCTGTTATCTCTGGTTCTGTTATCAGAAGGCATACTTGGCATAGAGAGCAGACATTACCAGAACAGGTCAAATCTAAACTACTAGATGCACCCCTGGATAAAGACTCCCTCTTTGGACCTAGGGCTGAGGCTGTCTTAAAAAAGATGGAAGATAAAGCTAAATCCATGCAGACTGCTAAAGACTTCCAGCCACCCAGATTTAGTAGGAATTTTCCCACTAAGCATTGGTCTTTTCCCTCACAATCTAAGCCAAGTCAGAGAAAAATCCAAAGAGAATGGCCTCGTAAATAGCAGAACATTGTCAAAGTGCAAGGCAGTGGTCATCAGGAGCACCCAATCTGGGCAGTTCTAGGCCACAGGTCCCTAACAGAGATCAGCTGTGACTCACCCCAAACCCCAGAAAAGGTAGGAAGAAGACTTTCTCTAATCAAGGAGAACTGGGCCCTTATCACATTCAGCAAGTAGATGATGGAAGTTATCTCAAACGGCTACAAGCCCGCTTTCAAAGAACCATTAAGATTCTCAGGTCTCTCCGATGTACCGCAAAACCAAAGAGCAGATGCCATTTCTGAGATCCAAAATCTGTGCACATAGGTTCCTGTAGAACCAATACCAAACCACCAAGTAGGAAAAGGGTTTTACTCTAGGCTAGTCCTGATCCCCAGCAAAGAAGGCTCCTGGTGCCCTATCCTGGATCTGTCCATCCTCAGTCTCTCTTAGTTCCCAGATTCAAAATGCTTACTCTTCAAAACCTGCTCCCCATGATAACCCCTCAGGCTCTAATGGAAACCTGATCCTGAAAGATGCCTACCTATTCATTCTTACAGAAGAATCCTGTGGAAGTTTTCTATGCTTCAGAGCAAGTACAAATCACTTTCAATTCTCTGCTCTTCCCTTTGGTTTGTCTATTTCTCCCAGAGTATTCACAAAATGTTTGGCCCCTGTGATTGCCTTCTGCAGAATGAGAGGCATCCAAATTACCTACTAGGATGATAATGAATAGGCGTTAGCTATTCTATCAGTGAAGGCAGTTGATTATGCTGACCTAAGGCCAAGTAATTTACCTTATATTTCAGGCCTGGTTATGGAAATTACAAGAAGCTCTAAACATATGACTGTAGCAATTTAATCAAGGACAGTAGAACTCCTACAGTTATTTTTATGTAGTGGAGACTCCTATCTCTCAGCCTTAAGTAAATAAGGATGGATTTAATCACAGCAAGAAGTCAGCCAGAGCATTCTCCTTTGCAGGGGTAATATGCCAAAACCTGGAAGAGCCACTCAGTATCCTGGTCATATAATTTTGGACTAGCTGTTGATGGGTAAGGTCTATATCCATTTTTAAATTATAGAAAATATTGTGTTGTGAGGTTTTTGAATACAAACCTCACTGTGAAAAAAAAATAAATGTATATGTTTGTTTACTGGGATAATGCACTGATCAAGTTTGACCCTTTGCAGACTCCGCATGGGTTACACATTAACAACAAAGTAAGAGTAAAGGTGTAACTGAATTATACAATATACTGACATAACATAGATATAAAATGTGCATGCATTTACAAGAAGGTTTACAAAAAAGTATAATAGGTAGTATACAATGCATAGTACATGTGTTACAGGTGAGGAAAATGCGGTCCAGCCAAAAGAATGGTCATATTAGAGACAAGAAATGAAGGAAGTAATAGAATACTTACAAATACAGCAGAAGAGCTAATAAAAGGAGGCATGAAAGTTGGATATAGTAGGGAACGGATACATCTTATATATTAAATATACATGTCTTGCATGGTCATTTGACTCGTACAAATAGTGAATGGTTTTTAATAGATTTGGAGAGTAGTCTACATATGGCCAGTCTTTCAGATGAGCAGGCGACACCAACAAAAATAAGACATTATTTTCTTACAGTACATTTAATAAAAATGCTGGATTCCCCATTTGCTGATGTTTTTGTTGCTAGTTATTGTGCTGTGTAGCTCTACAAGGTAACCATAGTGCTAGTAAGCAGACGTGTAGACTTTAAAAAGGGCTGCTGTTATTAAACAGTTCTGGGACATCAGGCTACTACTTTGAGCTGGACTTGTTTGCCTTTGAAACAGTGGGAACTTGTTCTTATGAAAAGCAGGAAGGTTGTATAATGTAACTTATGGAGAAATTCAAGTCATTTTGCTGTAACTCCCCTTTGTGTTCAGTACCATTTTCAGTGCAGTAACAAGAAATTTAAAACTAATCTTTACTACACTAAAACTTTGTAAACCTGGAGATTTTTCGTAAAGTCTAAATATAATTATAATGAACATAAAAGGTAGCTATAAGAAAAACAGGAATCTTTCTGTTTAGTCTTTAAGTACAAAGGCAGTTTTCAGCCACGACCTAGGCCCATATAGGCTATAACAATTAAAACAACAATGTTGAATGCAGCATTTCTATACATTAGTAATGCACAGTACTTTTACATTGTTTCAGTATGCCTAGAAGTGAAACCTTGAGCTAAGAAGAGTGTCTTACTGAAGCTATAGTGGCAGTCTGGTTTCATAACTGTTGCGTAGCTTGAAAACTTGTCTTAGCACATCGCAACTAGTGGTCTGTGAATTAATGTGTGTACAACGCTATACCAGTGAGTCTGTGCTGTTGCCATCCATTTCTGATTAAGCATGAGCTTTTGTTCCACATTTTGCAGCCTGTGTACATTAAGCAAAAGTGCCTGGAACATGATGAGAAGCTGGTGTCATACCTTTCCCAGATTCTTGATATTGAAGTAAGGCTGAAAAAAGTCAAACTGGAAAGTGGTCACCTGGCTGCGCTTCAAGAACACTTGAGTCATGTAGAGGTAAGGTTTTCTTAAAAACAGACACATACCTATATGTGTTGGCATTTTTTTAAATTGTTTGGTCTGCACGATTTTTATCATTAAAAAATCCCCATTCTTTCATTGTGCATTATATGGGAGTTTTTGTCATGGTGCTTTTATATGGACCTAGTTTAAGATGGTTTATTGCATGGTTGTTCTTGTACATAACCAAATTAAAAATCTGATATTGTAATCATTTTATTTCCAATGACTTTCCACAATATGTTGAAGACTTATTTTGTTTTTGTCAAATATAATCAACATCATCATCTACTGTGGTGGATAAAATGTGCTATAAGGTTTATTGCATGGTTCTTTCTGTGTATAATGAAAGAAAAAAATGTGGTGATTTAGTTGCTTTGGTTCTGAGTTTCCCCATTTATTGTGGCAAATATTTTTGTTTTGCTTTTGCCAAAATCTGCATAATCGTGTATTGTGGTTGATGTGCTATATTTTAAAACTATTTGCATATTATATGTATATTTTTTTAGTTGAAGTTGTAAGGTATATAATTGTGTACTTTTTGAATGTTTTTATTTTACATAGTCTTGTTTTAAGTATTAGCCTAGAAGGATTTCACTGCAGACATATTGGGTATTATTCAAATATCATCATAGGACTGGATTAATAGAGCAGTTTTTGGAGGTAGCAAGTTGAAATGAATACTCTGAATACAGAATCCTGGAATATGGAGAATGAGTGACTGAAAATCCAGTCTTACGTGTACTAAGTCATAGTGTAACATCTCTCTGAATATTGCCTTTTTTACTCAGCATGGCGATCTCTAGTTGGTGTGTGTGTGTGTATGTGTGTGTGTATATATGTATATATATGTGTGTGTGTGTGTGTGTATGTTTTAGGTGGGGGGGCTTGCCCACCTATAAAAAAACTAGTTTAAAGGAGAAGAATGGTGTTCTTTTTTTTATGTTGTTTTGGGTTTCAGCATTGTGAGTCCTGACATTTCAGAAAATAGCCGGTTTTAGAAGTGGTAAATTGTAGCCCAATTCCTTACTGAAAACGTAAGTGTTTTATTGCATCTTTGGGTACAGAGAGTGTGCAAACACACAGACGCACACATATACAAGGTGAACCCCAACGCACTCACAAGGCATATTTGGATTTGTGAGAAGTGAATACCTTGAATGGTAAAGTCATGATTCTGGCATTAGAACATATGGGATTATATTTCAGTACAAACACTTTATATTGCTTTGTAGGGGGTCTGCCCCCACACACACCTGACACTGAAAATGTACCGTCCAACCCCATATACTTATTCTCTGTCTTAGGTACAACACCTGGTGGTTCGGATAATCAAACATGCATTGGACTGGATAAAAAACTTCTAAAACTTCTAAAATCTTGTGTTTTCTGCATGCAGGGAATACACTTTTCAACAATTCAGCAATTCCAGTGGACAATAAAGAATATTTTTCATACACGAGTATGCTGCAAGCTCAAAAAACATGCACAGATGATATAACGTTTACATATTCAGACTTTATGATTTTTCCTGCCCTAAAACTTTGGAAGACTGTGTTCGGATAATTGACTCTCTACTGTAAATTGCTTTTCCATTCTCTCTTCCGAATCTTTTCAAACTTCCTATGATTCGTTCTTATACTTAATGTGCAATATTTTATATGCACTACTAATTATCCCTTTTTTAATGGCAGCTTCTGTTCTACATTCATCCAAAAACTCTACAAGGTCAAATCATTCACTTAGAATTCTCATATCCATTTCTCTTTGCCTGTACTCTATCAATCCATGGTAGGTAAGACGGTCTCTAGCCTTCAGTTCTAGCGTCATCTTGGCCCCACTACACTCTGTTACTTTTCCCTGTCTAGCTGTTTGCTCCTAATGCCTTGGTTCATATGCCAGTTTCTTCCAGTAAGTTCCAGGCCCCTCTTGCCTATTTTTTGTACTCCTACTTGCAGTCCTCTCTTTTTGCAAAACCTCCTTTCTCATGTTGGCTTGGTTCTTGGAATACTTTCTGCTACTATGTTTTGAATATAATATTCTTTATTGTGGTTGTTACTGTCCTTAAGGATCTGCATCCAAAATACCACTGTGTCCTTATTTCTTTCCCCCTGCTTCATCATCATCATCATCTCATTTAGTTTCGTACACAGGCCAGGCATATTTTTCTCAACTAGAGGAGAGGTTTTGGACAATAATTAAAAGAGTTGAAGGACTTTATCTGGGTGGGGAAGAAGGCAAAGGTCAAGTAGAATAAGATGCTCCTTCCAGCAGAACAAGGTGGTTTGAAATTACCTGATTCTAAATGATTATTTTAGAGCTTCACAGTTAAGGTCATGTATGTAACACAAGCAGAAGGTTATAATTCAGAGTGGAAAGGGATGATGATGAGATGGGGGGGGTCAAGAAATAAGGACAGAATGTGGTTTTGGATGCAGATCCTTAAGGAGAATAACAATAACCATACAGAATGTTACATTCATAAAGTAGACGAAGATATTCTAAGAACTAAGCCAACACAAGAATGGAAAGATGAGATTTTGTTGATAGGATGACTGCAGTTAGGGGTACAGAGGATAGGCAAGGGGGGCTGGAATTTATTGGAGAAAACTGGCAAATGTAGAGAGGGAAAGGTAATAGAATGGAAAGAGGCCAACAAGACATTTGGACTGAAGGTTAAAGACCGCCTTCCCTATCAAAATATAGGCAAAGAGAAAGGGATAGGGGAATCCTCAGTGAAAGACGTGTTTTTAGTTGAATGTAGAACTGAAGCTCCTGTTTAAAAAAGAATAATTAGTAGGGCATATAAAATATTACATGATAAGTGTGGGAGTCTGAGGATGTTTGAGAATATTGGCAAGATAGATTGGATAAACAATTCACAAGAAAAGAATGGGAGGACATATTATGCTCCCAAGTATGCAACAAAGTGGAGAATATTTAGTGTATTTGCTTGTAAGTGTTTGCATAGGTATTTTTAAACAATAATTAGACTCTAAAATAGTTTTCCTCAGGCAGAGAGCAAATGTTGAAAGTATGATGGGGAAGAAAGAGGTAACTAGGAACATATGTTGTGATTGTAATGAGTTGGCAGAGTTCAAAATTTCCCCACAGAGCACTCTTTCAGAAATAATTGGGTGAGCAAATGGGTGTAAGCATGGAATTTTTTTTTCTTTTGAGCTTGGGTTACAATGCCTGAATTCCCTAGACATAGTAAGGTCTTGCTAGGATTAATTCTGGTGCCTGCCAAAAAAGCAATTACTAGAAAATAGAAATCAAAGTCTAAACCAACTGTATTTGAAGTACCAAATGCTGTAACAGAGATAAAAAAAAAAAAACTGCAGGTGGAATCTTTAGAAAAGGGTAGGAGCAATTTACATAGAAAAAATGGAAATTGTAGGAACTATACATGCATAATAATGTTTTGCAATAGGAGTGAGATTCAAGGGAAGGCAGAAATTGAGCAGTTTATGTAATGTTGGCTTGACAGTTAAAAACAACATGTGATATATAATGTTTGTAACTAGGAACATGTTAATATAATTTATTTTATTTTATATAAATGTATGTTTTATATAAATGTACAGTGGATACAAAAAGTGTACACACCCCTGTTAAAATGCCAGGTTTTTCTGATATAAAAAAGTGAGACCACAATAAATCATTTCAAAACTTTTCCCACCTTTAATGTGACCTATAACCTGTACAATTCAATTGAAAAACTAACAAATCTGTTGGGGGAAAAAATAAAAAATGTACAATAAGCTGGTTGCACAAGTGTCCACACCCTTAAACTAATACTTTGTTGAAGCACCTTTTGCTTTAATTACAACATTCACTCTTCTTGGGTACACAGCTGCCATCAATTAAAGAGACTCTGATTATAGGTTCATAGGTTCATACTAGGCTATCTGCCCTAGGGCATTTATAAGCCTAGCCAGAGTGTGTTTGCTTTCGCCACCCATTTTAAATTAATTTTGCTATGCCCTTTTTCGAGGTTAGTATACTGTGCCTCTGTCTAACAGTGACACAGAAGTGATAGCCGGGGTAAACCTACGATCTCCCATCCACTCATCAAGATTCCTCTTGAAGAGAGTCAATGAGGGACTCTGCCTAACCTGGACTGGGATTTTATTCCAGAGTGAAGGGAGCCTCTGGGTTATGAATCTGTCCCTCCAGCATGTTCTATTTATTTCAGTGCTGAGGTTCAAGTCTCGAGCGCATAGCTCGATGGGATTTGGATTTTCTGATGTGCAGCATGTCCATTAATTCTGGGTTGGACATGGCTTTATACATCAGGCACAGATCGCCTCTGAGCAGGCGTTATGCCACTGAGTAGAGCTGGAGTTTCTTTAACCGGGCAGCATATGGCATCTGTTTGAGCCCTTTGATTCTCTTGGTGAGGTACTTTTGGGGTCTTTCCAGTTAGTGCAGGTGTCTGGTAAGGTACATCCCAAAAGGGGCATTGTACTCAATTATGGGCCTGATGAGGGATGAGTAAAGAGGCACGATGACCTCCCCTGATCTAGATGTGAATCCCTTCATGATTAGGTGGGCTATATAAAATGTTTTTCTAACCACTTTGGACACGTGGTTGTCAAATGAGAGATTGCTATCAACTTGGGTCCCCAGGTCCCTAATTACTTCTTCTGTACTTAATGGATTACCACCTATGTGGTAATTTGTGGGCACTTTGTTTTTGCCAAAGGGGATGACTATACACTTTTTGGCGTTTAGCTTGAGGCCATGGCTCTGGCACCAGTTGTCTGTTTCTATGAGGTCCTTTTGGAGGATGCTTGTGTCGGCTGGAGAGTCGATTATGGCACCCAATTTGCAGTCATCTGCGAACTTGGTCAGCCACAGTCCTTCCGTGTTGGCCTGTACCTCCGAGAAATATATATACCGAACAAGAGAGGTCCCAGGACTGAGCCTTGTGGGACGCCACTTGTAACTGGTTTGGAGTCTGACATGGCTCCAGCAATTCTAACCATGTGAGTTCTGTCCTTGAGCCAGTTTGCAACCCATCTAGTGACATAGGGGTTTATATTTAAGCTGGTGAGCTTATCTATAATGCCCGAGTGGGGTATTGTATCGAAGGCTTTTGCGAGGTCCAGGTAGGCTGTGTGGACCACCTTCCCTCGTCAATGGCCTTGGTGACTGTTTCAAAGAAATCGACCAGGTTTAAGAGGCAGGATCTGCCCTTAACAAAGCCAAACTGGGTAGGATCCAGTGTCTGTAGGTCCCCAATATATTTATTTATGAGGTCTATGATGATCCTTTCCATAGCTTTGCAGACCAAGCTAGTCAGGCTTATGGGGCGATAGTTTCCAGGATCCGTTGAGGCACCACCTTTGTGGAGAGGGATCACTGTTGCTGTACGCCACTCTTTGGGTACATATCCTGTAGTAAGGCTGAGATTGAACAGTAGTTTTATGTTTGGGTTTAGCTCTTCTTGGAGTTTATGTAGTAGGCAGCCCGGGACACCGTCTGGTCCCATTGATGCTGTGTTTTTTGCTTTGGAGAGGGCGGCTCTTACCTGAGCATCTGAGATGTCAGGGGGGCAGCACTCTGCTGGGATAGATATTTGCCCTTTTGGTGGGGAGGGGGGGAGTTTGCGCTGAACCTGTCAGCTAGGATGTTGGCAATGTCTGTGGGTTTTGTGTATTTTTTGTCATTTTGGACTAATTCTGAGCATATCTGGGAATTCCCACCCAGGTTCCTAACATAACTAAAGAAAGCCTTGTGATTATCCTTAGTGTCCTGTGCAATTTTTCTGTTGAAGCTGGCCTTAGACGATTTTATGAGTCCCCGTAGTTTTTTTCTAATACTGATCAGAGATGCCTTCCCTTTTTGGGATTTTGCTCTATCATGTAGTAGCTTCCTCCTTCTATTGTATAGTTTGTTTATGGCTGGGGTCCAACAGACAGGACGTCTGCCTTTGGAGGATTGGGTCTTGGTTTTATTTGAAATTGCATGATCCATGCATTCCTGAAGGTGTTCATAGAATGCATTTATAAAGGATTCTGCGGTCTGGGCCATATTTTCCACAGGCCCGGGGGCTTTGAAGGATTCCACCTCGGTTTTGAGGAGTGTGAAATTTGCTTTAGAGAAGTTTTTCACTGTGGTTTTCTGGGCAGGGGGTGGGGTCGGAATGTGAATATCCAGTGAGATTAGTTTATGGCCTGATCTTACCAGTGAGGGATACACTTCTGGTATGGAGCATAGAGTCCCCATGTTGGTGATGATCAGGATACCACACAGTTTGGTTTTGTGAAGGGTAGATCATGCCTGCTCAACTTGGTCGACGGCATTGAGTCAGTCACCAGAGCTGTGGATGAAGGCAAGGTGGGTTCATACAGCCTACCTTGATCTGGCCAAGGCCTTTGTTACTATTCCCCACTCAGGAATCATAGAAAAACTCACTAAGTTAGGCATCAACCCCTATATCACTAGGTGGATTGCAAACTGGCTCACAGATAGAACCCACAGTGTGAAAGTAGTTGACTCCCAAGTCAGACTGACGACTAGTCACGAGTGGAGACCCACAGGGTTCGGTCCAGGGTCCTCTCCTGTTTGGTGTCTAATTCTCTGAAGTCCAGGCCAACACGAAGGGACTCTGGCTGACAAAGTTCGCAGGCAATTGCAAGTTGGGAGCTATTATTACTTCTCCAAGTGATATTGACATCCTACAGAATGGCCTCACTGAGACCAACGACTGGTGTCAGAACCATGCCCTTAAGCTCAATGCCAAAAAATGTGTAGTCATCCCCTTTGGGAAAAACCTGGTTCCCATGAATTACCACATTGATGGTAGACCACTGAATGCAGAGGGCGTTATAAGAGATCTGGGAACACAGGTTGACAGCAACCTCTCTTTTGATCACCACATTGCCACTGGGGTCAGAAAGTCCTATGTGGCACGTCTCATTACTAAGGGTTTTGCATCCAGGAAGAAAGAGGTCGTTGTCTCCCTCTTACTCTTCCCTCATTAGGCCAATCATCGAGTACAGTGCCCCATTTGGCATGTACCTTACTAGACATCTGCAATGACTGGAGAGGCCGCAAAACTACCTCACAGAGGATCCTAGGCCTTAAACACTTGTCCTATATGGACAGACTCAAAAAAACTCCTATTCTCTGTCTCATATCGCCTACTTAGAGGCGATCTCTGCTTGACTTACAAAGCCATGTCTGACCCAGCTCTGTTGGAAATGCCACATTTAAAGAAATCCCAACCCCTCCACACCACATGCTCCAGAGACCTCAGCTTCATTACCCCAATCAACAGAACGTACTGGAGGGACAAGTTCATAACACAGAGACTGCCAGTGCTATGGAATAAACTTCCCATACATGTCAAGCAGAGCACCTCGCAGACCCTCTTCAAGAGAAGTCATGATGAGTGGATGGGAAATAGAAAATGCACTCCGGGGTAACTCCAGTGGCTGTGCTCGACAGGGACACTGAGAACTACGGTTGGGTGGCACAATGCCAGGGTAATCCTATGGCTAGGCTTGTAAAGGCCCCAGGGCCCTTAGCCTAGTACACACCTATGAACCTAAGAGTGGGCAAATATTGCCCAGTCAAGATGTGCCATGCTGATAGACTCTTACCCAAGAAGACTGAATGCTGTAATTAAATCAAAAGGTGCTTCAACTAAGTATTAGTTTAAGGGTGTGCAAAACAATATATTAAGTCTCCCAAAAATATGTGGGAAAATGTGTTGTTATACGTTTTTTTTTAATTTTCTTTATATGTTTTCCCCTAACAGATTTGTTTTTCAATTGAATCGTACAGGTTATAGGTCACATTAAGGTTGGAAAAGGTTTGAATGCTTTATTGTTGTCTCCTTTTTTATATCACAAAAACCTGGCATTTTAACAGGGGTGTGTATGCTTTTTATGTCCACTGTTTGCCTGCGTCTTAAGTGATAATTTAATAAAGGTATTAATAATGTTGCACAACACTGAGATATCTTTTTCTGGATTTAACATGTACGAAACAATATCATCTGCAAGTAAAACCAATTTTTCTTGAATACCATACCAATTATATCCTTGCATTTCTGAGCCCCTATTTTTTTCTTCCAGTTGCTCTAAATATAAAACAAGTAGAGAAGGGAAAGAGGACACCCCTGCCTCATTTCACTGTTCAAACATAACTTACCAGAGAGGAATCCTTCCACTTTAATTTTTGCCTCTGATACTTCATATATCCTCCTAATTGACCTTATAAGAGTATGAGGGAATGCAAATACTTCCACTGCCCTATAAAATCCAAGCTTACTCTGTGAAATGCTTTCTCTGCATCAAGACCCACCCTCGTACATTGTGCTTCCTTCTGGATCATCAGATGTTGAATGTTTGCCTCCCCTACATAAAATCACATTGATCCATAATTAATTTGGCATAAACACTTTATAATCCTGGTTTAAAATTGAAATGGGTCTTCATGAAGCTGGGTCTTTACCATCTTTAGGTAATACTGCCACCACAGCTTTCTTCCAAGAAGCAGCTGCTTCCCTTTCTTTTAAAATATTAAACAAAATCATCCAGAACTTTATCACTGTCTACCCCCTTAACTTCCAAATGAATACCATCTGTTTGTGGAGGCTTTCCTGAAGATTGATTACACATCATCTTTTTTTATCTCGTCTCCTCCTATCTTAACTGTTAGTTGTTGAGCATCATCTACTTCTTGGCGAAAAGTCTTTTATAAATATTTCCATAAGTGCTCTTTCTTGATTTCCACATTTCTCTGTTCTTTTTAAATTTTCATACAATTTACAGCAACATCTCCAATACTGGATTTCTGGTTATTCTTGTTATAGGCTCCCTAAGTTTGGTGAAAGCCTGTTTTACTTTCTGTTGTCTAAGTCATTGTGCTAAAAGAGTTTGTGCTCTGGAGTTATAAAAAATAGTTGCTTAACAACGCACTTTCTAAACTAATACATATTATCCAGATACCTTTAGCACACTAAATTTGTACCTTCTCTTGTTCTGTGAAATTTCCTTATTCTACAATATTATAACCTTTGTCAGCCCCTCTAAGTAATTCCTATTGCGTCTTAACCGTATCTGTTATTTATACTGTATTTAAACTCAATTTTCATTTTATTCCACTCACTTGCCATACATTCAGAAGATATTTCTACCTTTCCTAATAAAACTTGAATGCATTCCACTACCAATTCCTTAATTTCTTCTCTCTTTTTTTAACACATTGGTAGGAAAGCACCACTGTCTTGTTTTTACTTCACTAAGTTGTATTTGTATCTTAGTTTTTATCAGTGCATGATCTGAAATAGTTATCAGATGTATGTCAGAGCTTTCAATTTAATGCACATGCTCTTTCGTTATATAATTTCTCTCTAGTGTAGCCGAGTTATGGTACCTTGGGGAATAATATGCATATTCTGTCAGAGTTCCTACTACTAATCTTTCATACCAAATATTTTCATAATTTTTATAAGAAATCAACTGTCTTTTTATATATTTTCCCTTCTAGATCCCCCTGATACATCCTCTCTATTGCAAATCAAATTGCAGTCCACAACTATAAGTAATATTTCTTGCTGAAAGTGAACTGTTCATCTCAGAATTTTCTAACACTCTATAATAGCAGTGTGTGGTGGAATATAAATACATGCCAGTATAATACTCCGTACAATAGCCTCTTAATATAATAAGTGTACCATTATTGTATTTTTTCCTCTTCTATCACTATTGGAGCCCCTCTGTTAATTAGTATAATTACTCCCCTTTTCCTTTGTCCCTGATATTCATATCAATTCTGAAATCCTATCTGTCAAATTCACATGCTCATTTCTTTCCAAATGTGTCTCCTGTAGCATTGCTATTTGCACTCTATATTTCTTAATAAAATTAAATATTCTTTCCTTTTTGTCTGTACCCGTAAGGCCATTTATGTTCCAGAATATTATGGCTAGCAAAGGCATTTTGATTAAAGGCTATTGTTTCCACCTGTTGTACGCAAGTTTTTTTAAATGTGTATTCCCAACTTTTGTGTTACATGCACATACTAATGTTTGGCTGGCTGATCTTTTATGTACTTGTTTCTTCTCATCTCCATTCTTCAAGACTTTTTTTGTTTTAATGACAACCCTCAAACTAAAATCAAAATACATTTTCACAACAATTCCATCCCTTGTTAAGTTAGAACAAACACACAAAACTATGTACATCTTCAAAAAATTAAATTTAACACTCCAGACAGGAACAATTGCCCCAAATTGACAGCTTCATCCTAAAATTGAAGTTACCCAAGCTAAAGCACGTTTCAGCCTGTGTTCCCACTTATACTGATTGCTGTCTCTCTGTCTGTTCTTTTCTTATCTGTGTTCCCTTCTCCACTGTGAGAAACAGCTGTATGCTTTCAGAAAAGATTAACTTTTTGTCTATAACAAAAAGTGCATTTGGCTGTCTTTAAATAAATTTACATTGTACACTGTTCTATTAAACACATTAAAATTAAGGCTGCTAGGGAGGCTGTTATCTGTTATTTACCTCTCATAATTTAAAAACTTATTTTTCACTGAATTACTTGTCATTGTCCTTTTGCATTTCCATGAGCAAAGAATGCTCAACACTCTCAAAATTAACTGCTTGCACATGAAGGCTGCTTGTCTCTATGTAAAAATAGTCAACAATGAATCTTTGTCAGTTTCACTCAGAATAGAATGTACAAATGCCTTCAGCTATAGATTTCTTGACTCCTGCTGAATATTTGCTGCTGGAGAAAGGCAATTTATTTCTTTGAATATGTAGGAAACTTAGAATTGTTCATGGCTTTCATCATTTTGCCTTATTTTTCAAGCCTACTGGCTTACAAAAAATATTTGCCAGCAGCGTTAATCTAGACATTCACGCTTGTAAAAGTAAGATGAAATATATTAATGCTGCATATAATTAATGTACTTTTACAGCCCAAGAGCATAGCATGTACTCATTAAAGTTGCTTTTTTCAAACCTACTTGTTATATTATAAAGCCTGTATTTATTACAACTAAAAATACTTGTTTAATAGTTTTAACACATACAACAATCACTGAAAAGATTTGCCCCAACATTCAAAATACCAATGAGTACACAAACACTTTGTATCATGGAATGTTTTATGCATATATTAATAAAACAGTGTAAGAAACTTCTCTGTGTGGAAGATTTTCAGTCCATATATTTCTAGTTAATCACTGTATATAATCAGATCAGACAATAGTAGTAGAAGTAGTGAACGTAAACTCGTCAAGTCAAAAAGTAATAATAGAAAATATATAATTCTACAGCATTACTAAGTATTCGAAAGTAATCCAAGCAAGGCAGGCAGTCTGTTTCCAGTCAAAAATCCTTTATTAAGTACACAGACAAGCGATCCAAGTAAAACAAAAATAGAGTAATAATTTCCTCACAAGCTTTCTAAATATATATATATATACTTCTTATCAGGCATGGGTGTGGTTTATTGTGCTGTAAAACAAAGTGTTATTGGTACACATGTTAAATTCACATCCCTTCCCCATCAGTGTGACATTCGAGCTGGTCCTGCCCTACCTAGTAGCTGTCATAATAATATATAGCCCTAATGTACTTTAATGGTATATCTTATTTAACCAAATTATTAAGTAGATTATTAAGTCTGTGATTTTATATACAAGGCAATATACTACATGGCTGGAAATATATAAACCTTAGTTCATTTTGCGATCAAAAATTATATAAAAATATATACATATACATTTTGCATGTAAAAATCAGTTTCTATTTTCATAACTTATTGTTAACAAAGATCGCTTTCGTCCTTCTAGACATCTTCAGGTCTGTGTACAAGAATCCTAAAAACCTATATAATTGTATAATTAGTCATTTTGAATAAAGTTGAAAAAAAATAGATATATATATATGTATGATGATGGAAACAAAATATACACTTAAATTTCAAATGATTTAAAATGGTATTTAAAACCAATTTGTAGAAAAAAATAAAATACAATTAGTCATGTAAACAATGTGGCAATTTTCTAAGTTCCAGTGCACTTTTAATTGAACAGTAGTAATTTAGTCCAGGCTTTCTGAAAGAGTTTAGCTTTAATTGCCACTTAAGTTCATGTTTCTCCAGAATATTCGGGAAGTCTCCTTCAAGATCACCCATGTCTATGCAATCCAGGATCTGGAACTTAAAACCTGTGTGTCTTTTATGAAGAGAAAGGTGTTTGGCTAGTGCATTATTTTTACATCCAGAGTGGATTTCTGACAGATGACATGAAATCCTTTGTTTGAGTTTATTTTCAGTCTTGCCCACATAGAATGCATCACATTCATTGCACTGTGCCCTGTAAATCACTTTTTTAGTGTTATAGTCGCCCCCTGCACCGGTTTTAATGATCTTCTTTAAATAAGGGCAATAAAAACTATCACCTTGCTGTATAAATATATAAAATGTACAATTAGTTTCACATCTTTTAGTGCTTTTCTCACATGGTCTAGGTTTAAATTCAACAAAACTTCTAATATTCCTGGCCTTCCTATAAACAAATGATGGGGCTTCACCTAAGATGTTAATCAGAAAAGGGTTTCTGTGACAGTGTCCCAGTTTTCTTCAGTAATATTTTTGATACTGTGATAATCCAAAGTGTATGTCAGGATGCAGCTATTTTTGCATTTGTTATTCTCTGTGGAATTTAACATTGTTCTACTGGGAAGTTGAGTGAAGGTGCTGCCGTCCTTTTCAGTTCTATAATGGGTTCCAGGATGTTTTTTAACATCTGACTTTCATAGCCTCTCACTAGAAAATCATTCTCTAAGTTGTTCAGGTTTCTCAAAAATGGTTCCATCTCTGTGGTAATTTGAGCTAATCCATAGCTTTGGGATTTCACTACATTATATTTGTTTTTTTGTAGGATGTAGACTTTTACTCTGGAGTAATAAGTTAACCCTCGTTGGTTTTCTGAATTGATCAGTGGTGATTCTGTTATTGTTCTTGTCCTTGGAAATCTGCATATCTAAGAAAGTGGTTGAAGTACAGCTATGGGAAGAGGTAAACTTCAGGAAGGGGGGTTGTTTGATTGAGGTAAGTGATAAAATCTCCAAGCTGCAAGGTGTCACCTTCCCACACAATAAAGACATTGTCAATAAAACGTAAATAGCATGTGATATGCTGCATGTAGTCTGGGTTGTTTAACACAAAGTCCTCCTCCCATTTGCCCAGGGCTATGTTAGCTATGCTGGGAGCCATGGCAGCCCCCATTGCTATACCAGTTTTTTGTTTGTAGTGTTTGCCATTGAAAGTAAAGAAATTGAAGTCCAGTACAAGATTAATGAGCTTGCTTAACTTTTGCAGTTGTGCCTGTGTATCCTGATTATGTTTCTTAAAAGACTCCATAGCTGCTGTTATACAGTAATTGTGAGGGAGCACTGTGTACAAGGATTCCACATCAATTTATTTATTTTTTTATTTATTTATCATTTGTTGACCGGGAAAGTCCGACTAGGTTCCACAGAGCCTGTTTTCAGCGGAGGCCCAGTTACCAAAATACTGTCAGCTTCCACTATAATGTTTTTTATTTTCTTCAAAAAATCCATTGAATCTCTTATGTATGACTTATTATGACACTTTAGTGGGTTGTTTTGAGACTTCGGGGATACAACGGAGATTACTTGTTTTTTATACATATATTAATAAGAACAAAACATTATTTTACTTAGTGACTTTTCTTTTACTGTCCTCTTCAAGTAGTAATGACATAAATGTAATGGTCAAGAAATGTCCAGTCATTCTCATCCACTTTTTCTTGCAAAGCCATATTTCAAAAATGTGATCGATACTTGATCATTTCCCATTTATTCACTAATGTCACTGTTTCTGGTTTTCATCCTATTCATCTCCAGCTCATAACACCACACCCTGGTGCAAGTCCTCCTAATTCTTCTAGTCAACTCCTGTGCTTCTTTCTGTGTCTCAAGCATTTTCCTTTGGAGCATTGGGAAAGGTTTCACTGGAAAAGTCTCTGTGAGCTTTAGTGTCAGATAAATGATAAGCAGAGTCACCTTCTATTTCCCGACTAACTTTTTGTTAGATACATTTTTATTTCCTTCTCAGCCTGTTCTGCATCCAAAAATGTATTGGATCCTCCAGGAAAAAATATTCTGAAGGCAGCTGAATAAAGCAGCTTGAGTCTCATACCTGCCTCAACATTCCCTTGTTGCTTGGATAACTATGCCTGTATTCTGCCTAGTGTACAGTGGATAATCATTTTCCACCAAAACATTGCTGCCTTCAGGTTTTAATTTTTAATACTTTTCCCTTCTGCCACAGTTTTGTCGTTATCAACTCTCTCTCTCTCTCTGTTGGTATGATTGCAT
This sequence comes from Protopterus annectens, assembly GCF_019279795.1. Taxonomy (NCBI): domain Eukaryota; kingdom Metazoa; phylum Chordata; order Ceratodontiformes; family Protopteridae; genus Protopterus; species Protopterus annectens. The sequence continues at coordinate 953,285,891 of NC_056727.1, forward strand.
CTTTACTAATACAGGTTTTGGCTGCTTTTACTCATGGCCAAGTTTGGAGCATACATGCTGTCCTTTTCAATTAAAAAGTCTTGCTGTGGAGTATCAGTCGAGTTGCTTATGTATGCTTTCATAAAATTAATGTACATATCAGTTTCTCTGGTATTGCAGAAAATGTAAGTTTTCCCTGTGTGCTTTTTTAAAAATGAGCTGCTCTTGAGAGGTTTCATATAGGGCCAGCCTTTTCTTTATTCCAACATCTGATTTTTTGCAGTTTTATCATTTCACCTGAGTAGCCAGTTTAAGGCTTGCATCAGTTTTTCTAGCCTCTTGTAATTTGAGTTTATATCAGCGTTTCATTTATTTTAATCACCTCAGAGTACATTTGATTTTTTTTTCCTTGAAATTACTGAAGCCATCTCTTGTATCAAAGTAGAAGCTTGAACTGATTTTTAATGAGCAGCTGCAGGATTGTTTCAAGACTGTTTTTTCACCTTCTTTGTTGATGTTTTTTCTGGCTTTTTAAATTTCTTTTTTGCTAGCATGCCTCTGTTAAAAATGAGCCACTGACTCTGTCAGATTTTCCTGGTTATCAAAGGAAAAATAAATCTTTCCACCCACCTGTTTATCTATCCAGCTCTCCAGGCCCCAGCGGTCCTGTATCCTTCCTCTTTCCTCTCGACATGGGTGAGTGCAAAGTATGTGAATTAAGCAGAGTTCCACCCCCAGCCACATGCTGGGTTCATCCTCACCTGTAATATGTGGAAAAGTGCTGATGGAATAGCATATGTTGGAAGGTCAGGTAATTGCAGTCCTCCTTAAGTGACAGACACCATAAGCATCTTCCCATGTGAAAAGAAACCAGAAGAAAAGCCCATAACACGTTTTTGGAAGGTCAGGTAATTGCAGTCCTCCTTAAGTGACAGACACCATAAGCATCTTCCTGGCATGTCTGGGATAAGAAAAAACCCATAGAAAGCCCATAACAAGTTTTTGAAGTTGCTGGGGAGAGGGGTAAGACATTCTACATATACTATGTAGATATCTACAGAGAAAAGAAACTTGGGGAAGCAAAACATTTTCACAGCTTGAATCTTGTCCATGAAAGATGGTTCTAAATTTCTCCACTCTTGAAAACGCATTTTTAAAGGTAGCTAGATAGGGCTGGGCATTCCATGAAATCATATCCTGGATATTTCGTGACGCACAAATTCCCATATAAGAATATGACAAAAACATTTTTTTTTCCTAATGCTTTTAACCTTGCTCATTCCCTTTCACAAGCATTGTTTAAAGGGAACAGAATCATCTTGTTCCTGTTTAACTTGATTCCAGAATATTCCCTAATGGACATTAGCACCCTCAAGATTTTGTTGTGGGTCAGCAACCTAGATGACCCCGTTATCTGGAAAGCAATAGCCATTTTGCCAGGTAGACTAATGGCACAGCTGGCACAGTTTTGATTCAAGGCTTAAAAACAAGATGTGAGCACACCAACAAAGCTGAGAAAAAGCGAAAAAACATCCTAAAACGCTTCTTTATTACAAAAGGATAAGCAGCTCAAAGTAAAACATTTATACAAGTTAAAATCACATATAATTAAAAAATCAAGTTCACCTTCTACTAATTAAAGCTGAACTTAAAGGAATACTAGCACTAAGCCCTGGAACTTTGTGCTTGCAAGGCTATAATCCATTTCACTTCTGAATTCTTCAAGTAATTATTCACATTACCTCTTCTTATACCAGGTTTAACCAGTTGTAAAACTCTAAAATGGAAGACGTTATGCCCTGTTTTAGCCATATGTACTGCCAAAGCATTTGTAAGGACTTTGTTTCTGATATTCCCAACATGTTCCAAAATCCTTTCCTTAAACTTATGCATCGTCTTGCCCACATAAAAACTGTGGCACTCCGTGCAAGTTGTTAAATAGACCAGACAATTACATTGCATGTGGCAGACAACCTAGGGACAAATTCTCTCCTAGTAATGGGGTGAATAAACACTTGTTCTCTGACTATAAAAGTACATGCTTTGCATTTACCACAGGGCATAGTTCCTAGTCTTGGCAAAGGATCAGTCATTGCAACCTTAGGGCCATAGCATAGCATCCTTTTCAAATTCTTGTTATTTCTAAAAATAAAACTCTGATGAGACCCAACCACTTCACTGGTGGCTTCATCCTCTAGTAGTATAGGCCAGTTTTTCCTAATGATATCACAAAAGTCAGAAATATTACTAGAATAGGTAAACAGCATTTTAGAATGCCCATGATTTAAGTTATTACTGTGATGCCACCTGTTATAGTTCCTGTACTTATTAGAAAAATAGGGAGCTCCTTTATCATTCCTATGCACTTGTACCTCCCTATGAATATCAGCTGTCAATCTATCAGGGTATCTTCTATCCGAAAGATCATGTAATAAACTATCAATAGATTCATTCATACCTGTATCATCAGTGTTAAGGTGTGATAATCTCAAGGATTGTCCTTTCATAATATTTTTAAAAATATGTGAGGGGTGCATACTGTATTTATATAATATACTATTCTTCCAACATGTCTTAAAGCACTTGGCGTCAAGCCCTCCCAAGCCATTCTTATGGAACGTAATATCCAGAAAATCTGTACTGATTAATGACCAATGCACCAGTGCATAACAAATTCAAGGTAGCTGGTAGTCCCTTCAAGATACATGATGAATTCATTCAATTGTACTTCACTACCCTTTCACAACAGTAGAATATCATCCACAAACCTGCCATAATATATTAAATGTGCATTATAGGTATTACTGTTCAGTACGTATTCTTCTTCCCATTGTGCCAACACCAAATTCGCATAGGTATTGGCACATGGTGTACCCATGGCCACCCCTTACTTCTGCAGGAAATATCTACCATTAAAAAAAAAACATTATGGTTCAAGATTAAATCCAACAGTTTACAAACCACAGTTATTGTATCATGACTATAATGGCCATGATGTGCCATATAAAGCCTAACTGAGTCTATCCCCTCTGTGTTAGGGATTACTGTAAATAAGGTTTTGATATCAAGTGTGACTAACAAAATTTCTAATAAATCAAGACCTTGTACTTTATCAAATAAAGTCGATAGACAATGTTGTGTATCCTTCAACACTAAGGGGGCCTCCTCTAGAAGAGGTTTCAACATGTTCTCTACATACTGGGACAAGGGCTCAGTGGCCCAACCACGCCCAGAGACTATGGGTCGCATGGGAGCTTTTACTAAATGTTTTATGTATCTTGGGTAGGCCATTAAATGTTGGTATCAATGGCTATTCAACTAGCAGAAATTCATATAAGTCAAAATCTAACAGCCCGTACATAAGTAGCTCGTAGAGCACATCCCTCATGGTACTTATACTTCTATCAATAACCTTTGCATCTGTCACCGTGTATGTGTCTACATCCAAAAGCATTTCATTCATAGAACTTAAATAATCAATTCTATTAAGAATAACTACTGCGCCCCCTTTATCAGCTGGTCTAATGCTGATACTATCCAATCTCTGTAGTTGTTCGAGGGCTTCACTCTCTGATGCAGTTAAATCAGAGAAAAGGCTTTTAGCGCTACAAAACACTTCATATATATCTAACTTACACACTCTGACAAAAGCTTCTATTGTGTTAGATAAAGGGGGGTTAAAGGAACTACGTTTACTACATGAAAAAGTATTAGTACTTACTGTTGAGGCATTGGATTGACCAAATAAACCTTTTAATGCAATATTCCTAGCAAATAGCCTTAAGTCCAAAATAACATTATTAATGTCAGACCTTTTGGCTGGTATGATTCAAGTTAACAGCAAAGGCATTAACCACCAAAATAAATAGCATAGAGGACGGGTCTATATTATATCATCAAACGCCTAAAAAAGCGAACGATGAATATCTATATTATATTATCGAACGCTTAAAAAAGCGAACGATGAATAATTGACCCCATGTAAGTGGAAAGCTTACAATCTTGAAAGCACAGAACAGTGATTTGTTTTTTCCCCAAGGGAAAAAAAATCGCTGCTCCAAAAAAAAAAAAAAAAAAAAAATTGAAAGAATACATAAAGTGTGTGTGTGTGTGGGGGGGGTTCACCCCCCCACACCCACCCTAATTAAATATACCAACTCCGAGATCGCACTACAGTGCCTAAAATGGCAAAGTAATGGAAGCGGCCAAGCGAATTCTTTCCCTGGGAAAGAATTTGCTTAAAAGCCGCTTCGCTATTTTGTCTTTTCGTTGTTTTAAGTTCGACCAAGACGCATTTAATAGAATGCTTCTTCGGTCATCTAATAGGGACCCTAGAGGACAGTGGGCATCCCTGACAAGTATCTTTAAACAGTGGAGTTAAAGGAGATACGATTCCATTAATGTTGAGTTGTGTCAGCAGCATTCCATAAAGCAATTGACAACACTACAGAAAATTCCCATAAAAAACATAAGTTTCCATGGCCCTCCATAAAAACCTCCAATCTAGTGAGCTGAAGGCTTTATGAAAGTGACATATGTGTCAATTGGAAACTCACCCATGGCATTAAAATTCAACAATAAGTGAATCAAATTAAGGCCTCCTTGCCTTTCCTTAATAACCCTTGGTGGGAGGTTGGGATAAAGTATGGCAACACCTTTTCTAACCTGACTGCTAAAACCGTGACATAAACTTTAGTTCCCATGGGGAGTAGTGATGTAGGCTTATATAAATTTGGGTTTGCTAGATCTTGCCATTTCTTAGAAATGAAAACTGCAAAAGCTGTCATAGCTGTTTATGGAAGCAGTCCATCTGCTTCACTTTGATTAAAAAGGTGCAACACCACTGGGGGAATTTCATCACAAAACAGGCAGAAAAAATTCTGCCAGTATCCCATCCGGTCCAGTTACTTTACCATCTTGGTAATGTCTTAAGTACCTTCAAGACCTCATCTAACATGAGGGGTTTAATGGTATACAAATCATCTTCTGTGATCTGAGGAAGAATTACACAAAAAAAAAAAAAAAGAATTATGCAACCGAAAAATGATTCCCTGAATCCCTCAGCTTTGACCTGTGTCCCAGGAACACCGTTCATCATCTGCTGTCATAATCTGATTAACCTTAAAGACATCATAGTGAATCTCCAGCCTGTTATCTTGTATGGCTCTGATCCATAATTCCCTGTTTCTCTCCTTCATCTTGTAATCCAGTATTTTAGGGTCATAAATACCTCTTTTCTATTACACTTTTCCCATCTAAGATGGAGGCAATTAAATTAGATTTTCTTGTATTCTACATTTAAAGCTTCAAACTGCACCAAAATAAGGCTGTTTCATTCTCACCTGTTCTTGCTAACCATTTGTTGTTGTTGTGTCTTTCGGCTTTTCCCGGTTAGGGTTCGCCACAGCGGAACTCCGGTCCGCTAATGATTGGCAGTAGATTTCAACGAAGGTACGCCCATTCATGCACGTCTCCACACAGAAGATGCTCTAGCTGAGAATCAAACAGGACAACATCGTACTGTGAGGCGACAACGCTACCGCAGCACCACCACCGCAGCTTGCTAACCATTTGTAACATCTGTATTTATGATTTATGAAAGCCCTTCTGCACTTCCTAACCTTGTCAGCCTTCTCTTATAAATTCTCTTGCATTGTCCCGAATCTGAAGCCGGCCCATTCAAATGCTCCTACTACTTGAAACACTATGTTGTCATCCTCATAGAGTGCAATATCAGTCCTCATACTGTCCACATTCTCTCTACATTTCAACAATATATTGTGAAATCTCCAGCTGAGTTTACAAGTAATACCTAGTCCCATAATTTTCTCCAAAAAAAATTGAATAATCCAGTAGAGGCACCATTTTAATCTCAACCCGTTTTATTTGATTCATGTTCTGAGTAAATCAATCTAACCTGCTTGGCTGTACCTGATGCATTTGCCAGAAAGGTGAAATCCCTGAACCACTGGATGAAGCGCCCTGAACAACCTGTGCTCCCACATCGCTGATAAACTTGTGTGTAGTTTTAGATAACTTTGATAGCCACTCCTTCTGACTCCCTAACCTATCCAGCTCTACCTCCATAGCAACATTGGAGTCATCCCCAGTGAGAATAATAGAGTCCCATTGCCTGACCTCCAGAGTAGCTTTAGAAAAGCTAGCAGTGTGTGACAAGTCATTTTGGTTTGGCCCATAAAAACAGCCCAAGACCAGTAAAGATATCTCAGCCCTAGCCCCGTGGAGTAGCCATTTTCCAGACCTGTCCCTCTTGATCATTTCAGGTTCCAAGTTCAGACATATACTAACCAACACACCATTGCCCCCTTTTTTTTAGCACTCCTTGCACATCTATGCACCACCCATCCTTTCCATTTCTATAGGACAAGGTTGCAATACCTAGCCTTAAGCTTTGTTTCCTGCAGAAACACTAGATGCAGTTTTAGTTTAATTATTTCATCCATGCATTTTACTTGCTTATAGGCTGTAGCTGTGCCCTTTAACATTCCATGGAATAATCCTAAGTGAGACTAGCAATCCACCATGAGTAGTAGCCTGTGGAAATGGTCCCTTAATACATTTGATATAGCTCTTGACGTTATACAGAACAAAATAAAAAAAAAACAGTTAAAAACTAGCAACCATTACTGTGAATGTACAGAGCAACTGCAAAAGTGGATCAAACATTATACAGGTTCATGGGCAGGAGCAACTGTAGCTCTGGGATAAATGCTAAAAAAAAAGGGGGGGGACTGCAAAACACGGCCAAGTGAAGCCCCATGTTTTATCATCATGTCTTAGCAAGATTATGAAGTAAGATAGTTGAGCAAGTAGCAACCGTCAAAATTTCATCTTAACCATCTCCCAAAACCTCATACCAACTTTCCAGGTTTGCCCCTGTGATGAAGAATGCTTTAGCAAATACAACACAATAAAAGACAACATGCTTGTAGACTGATTAATCAAGCGGATCCACTTAGAATTCTATTACTACGGATGGAAGTTGGGGAATTTGATCAGCCTGGCCATTCCACCATTACCATCACCACCACCTCCTCCTCTTCCTCCTCAGTGATCTCCAGGTCAGGAGTACAAAAAGAGAAACCCTCCTCCACAGCCAACTCCTCACTATTCACTGGAGCAAAACAGCTGCTTAATAGGATATTGTCCGCTACTTCAGCAGTCAGGGCTGACTTCCCTTTTGGTATCCTGACAGCACCAGTCAATAGTGATTTCTTTGCCATGCTCTATTTGTCTCTTGCCACCCAGAGATTTGCTAGGAGAAAAAGTAACAGCCTTCTCCATTTGCCACTTGTCCCTTTGTACAGCATAACAATTCATAGAAGTGTTATTTTGATCAGTCTGACCACCCACATTAGTCTGTGCATCTAAGTAGACATGAGCGGCCTTCTGATTTTCAGATGCTGTCATTCTGCGTTCTAGGTCACTGTGCAGTGAAGCAGGAAAATGCAGCTGACTCCCCATAAATACCTCTTTTCTATTACACTTTTCCCATCTAAGATGGAGGCAATTAAATTAGATTTTCTTGTATTCTACATTTAAAGCTTCAAACTGCACCAAAATAAGGCTGTTTCATTCTCACCTGTTCTTGCTAACCATTTGTTGTTGTTGTGTCTTTCGGCTTTTCCCGGTTAGGGGTCGCCACAGCGGAACTCCGGTCTGCTAATGATTGGCAGTAGATTTTTACGTGCCGAGTTGCCAGCTCTGATGCACAACCTTCAACAAAGGTACGCCCATTCACGCACGTCTCCACACAGAAGATGCTCTAGCTGAGAATCGAACAGGACAACATCGTACTGTGAGGTGACAACGCTACCGCAGCACCACCACCGCAGCTTGCTAACCATTTGTAACATCTGTATTTATGATTTATGAAAGCCCTTCTGCACTTCCTAACCTTGTCAGCTTTCTCTTATAAATTCTCTTGCATTGCCCCGAATCTGAAGCCGGCCCATTCAAACGCTCCTACTACTTGAAACACTATGTTGTCATCCTCATAGAGTGCAATATCAGTCCTCATACTGTCCACATTCTCTCTACATTTCAACAATATATAGTGAAATCTCCAGCTAAGTTTACAAGTAATACCTAGTCCCATAATTTTCCCCCAAAAAATTGAATAATCCAGTAGAGGCACCATTTTAATCTCATCCCATTTTATTTGATTCATGTTCTGAGTAAATCAATCTAACCTGCTTGGCTGTACCTGATTCATTTGCCAGAAAGGTGAAATCCCTGAACCACTGGATGAAGCGCCCTCAACAACCTGTGCTCCCACATCGCTGATAAACTTGTGTGTAGTTTTAGATAACTTTGAGCCACTCCTTCTGACTCCCTAACCTATCCAGCTCTACCTCCATAGCAACATTGGAGTCATCCCCAGTGAGAATAATAGAGTCCCATTGCCTGACCTCCAGAGTAGCTTTAGAAAAGCTAGCAGTCATTTAACAAGTCATTTTGGTTTGGCCCATAAAAACAGCCCAAGACCAGTAAAGATATCTCAGCCCTAGTCCCGTGGAGTAGCCATTTTCCATACCTGTCCCTCTTGATCAATTCAGGTTCCAAGTTCAGACATACTAATCAACACACCATTGCCCCCCTTTTTTTTAGCACTCCTTGCACATCTATGCACCATCCATCCTTTCCATTTCTATAGGACAAGGTTGCAATACCTAGCCTTAAGCTTTGTTTCCTGCAGAAACACTAGATGCAGTTTTAGTTTAATTATTTCATCCATGCATTTTACTTGCTTATAGGCTGTAGCTGTGCCCTTTAACATTCCATGGAATAATCCTAAGTGAGACTAGCAATCCACCATGAGTAGTAGCCTGTGGAAATGGTCCCTTAATACATTTGATATAGCTCTTGACGTTATACAGAACAAAATTAAAAAAAAAAAAAAAACAGTTAAAAACTAGCAACCATTACTGTGAATGTACAGAGCAACTGCAAAAGTGGATCAAACATTATACAGGTTCATGGGCAGGAGCAACTGTAGCTCTGGGATAAATGCTAAAAAAAAAAAGGGGGGGACTGCAAAACATGGCCAAGTGAAGCCCCATGTTTTATCATCATGTCTTAGCAAGATTATGAAGTAAGATAGTTGAGCAAGTAGCAACCATCAAATTTTCATCTTAACCATCTCCCAAAACCTCATACCAACTTTCCAGGTTTGCCCCTGTGATGAAGAATGCTTTGGCAAATACAACACAATAAAAGACAACATGCTTGTAGACTGATTAATCAAGCGGATCCACTTAGAATTCTATTACTACGGATGGAAGTTGGGGAATTTGATCAGCCTGGCCATTCCACCATTACCATCACCACCACCTCCTCCTCTTTCTCCTCAGTGATCTCCAGGTCAGGAGTACAAAAAGAGAAACCCTCCTCCACAGCCAACTCCTCACTATTCACTGGAGCAAAACAGCTGATTAATAGGATATTGTCCGCTACTTCAGCAGTCAGGGCTGACTTCCCTTTTGGTATCCTGACAGCACCATTCAATAGTGATTTCTTTGCCATGCTCTATTTGTCTCTTGCCACCCAGAGATTTGCTAGGAGAAAAAGTAACAGCCTTCTCCATTTGCCACTTGTCCCTTTGTACAGCATAACCATTCATAGAAGTGTTATTTTGATCAGTCTGACCACCCACATTGGTCTGTGCATCTAAGTAGACATGAGCGGCCTTCTGATTTTCAGATGCTGTCATTCTGCGTTCCAGGTCACTGTGCAGTGAAGCAGGAAAATGCAGCTGACCCCCCCCCCCCCAGGCCCTTGACTGTCTTTATAACCGGGACTGGCCTTGCATTTAAGAAATAATGCACTACTATAATTTGGGTCTTCTCTAATGTTCACACCAGCAATGCGACAGTCCTGCCCCAGCTCCCTGCTATATGCCTCAGCTCAAACTGTTTGTCATTGCAATCAAGGAAATGCACTATCGTGTGCCTGAGCAGAGTAGATGAGGGATTCCTAGTTGTCCCTCTATGTGCCCTTTCCAAAACTGGTGTAGAGGAGAATTGGAAAGAGCCCCTCAACTAATTCCTCCTAAAAACCAGTGAATATCCTCCTCCTCCTCCTCTACCTCTGTAATACATTTGAACCTCTGATTATTTCTGCAGCTGCGATTCTGCAGGTCATCCAGCTTCAGGCCATTGTGGTCAGGTCTTTGTTGCAGCTCAGCTATCTGTAGCTCCTGTGCACACCCATACCATTTATCTAACATGTCCTGTACCCTTATTCGTTTTGGGTAGAGATTACAGTGGTGATCTCCTGTAGCACCTTATCCCGTCTTGCAGTTGCTTCATTAAGCAAAGCTGTGTCCTGCAGCGCCACTTGGATCATTTTGTTAAGGTTGTCAAGCAAGCCAGCCACTCAGCCCGGACCATTTAACCTAGCTGATCCCTCCACAGTCTTAACTCAGCCATGCGATAAGACAGATTAGATAGGGATGAAAAATTACCACAGTGCACTAGAAGTCTGGTGTTACTTCTTGAAACAGAAACTTGACAATTTTCTATGGGTCCAGTTCAAAAATGGATCCTTAACCCTGCATAAAACATTGCTTTAAGCCCTTCCTGCAGATCAGAGCCAAAGTCCAGAACATACTTCCCAAACGTGCCTCCTTAAGACTAAAGGCTAACATTTACTGAAAGCGTGCAAGCTGGTTTTCACATCTGGGAGAGGCATAGATGTAAGATGAGAACAGACCACAGTTTAAGTGGAACACGAATTGTAATAAGCTAGTTTTATTCCTTTATCTGTTAGTCAGGAACTGTGGAGAAAGCATGGATGAAATTCTCTTTATATAAATTTTGTTTTAGCAGGTAATCACACTAGTAAATTTGCCCGTTTTTAAATGTGAGCTAGTATGGGTACAGGACTACCCAGCAGTATAGAGGATAGTACTTGAGTTTATCACTTCAGAGTTTGTAGAAAGCTGGGCTTGTACACAGTGGCTTACACTTAAGTCCATAGGAGAGTGGGTCATGGTGCCATGGGTATGTACAACGTTTGGCAAAGTTATTATAATTAATGCATTGGTGTTACTCAGATTAGTTGGAAGAGATCTTGACAAAGCTTTTGAACAGATGAGTGGTGCAGCAATGCTTCATTTTCATTGTCGGTGTCTATTTAAAAAGGGTGATGTATGCTTTGTGTGCCTGCACTCATTGCACACATCATGCTGAACATGCCTCTGGAAGGTCTGTATTTTCCTCCCATATTCTTAGCAGTTTAGTAAAAAGAATTTGGGGAATGTTTCAGGAATGTGTTTTTTTAATGTGTTTATGCTATTGGCTGTGTTATGCATGTGGTTAAAAGTGTGGAATTAGTCATTTTCTCTGTCATTTATGAACTTGCAATTGAGTATGCAGTGCTGGTAGGTTCAAAGTGTGTGGGAGATTGAGATAAAAGTTTCATGCACATGAGGTCATGGTTGATGGCTGTTGTTTTTGGTGCTTCTCCGTAGGTAATTCTGGACTTTATACAAGGAGAATGCACTTTTTAGCTACTCATTTTGAATGAGTATTCTGACTGTTTAGTATGTTATAGTTCACCACTGCAGGATTTCAGAACAATGGGCATTTTAGTGAAAAACAGCAAGTTGATTTTTTTAAACAACTTGTTTATCCCATTAATGATTTGTAACACGAGTTCACATACATTAGTAAGTATGACAAAATAAAAATCTTTACACTTTTACTTTATCGTAAACATGGACTGTGCAGTCCGTTTCTGTTATAATGCTAGTCTTTACTCTTGTCCATTACAACATACTCATACTTTTTGTTTCTTGGGCACCTTCTTATTTTAAATACTTCATCATTGTTTTTTGTATATGTCGTTCCCAAGTGCACCATTTATTTTTTATGAAGTTTAGTTTCTCCATCTTTTTTTGATCCTGTGTCCAGGTGTTTTAATTTCTTTACAGTGTTTAGCACTTTATGTACATCCAGTTTGCTTTATAATTTCTTCTTTCACTTAATTGCTTTTTTTGGTTGCTAGTAATGTTAATCTTAATAAGACCTTACTATACCTCAGCAATTCTAAACCAAGACTACAACTGAATAGTATTATCTCCTCATTTAATATAATTTTATGTTCCACTAACTGTTGTCAGGATGTTCTAGAGATGGTCATTAAACTATTAACTCCACACATTCTTAAAAAAATGTGTCCACATCTCATTCCCTTCACGTCTCCAACAATTAACTATCCATGTGAGGGAAATCCTCAAGTCTGCTTTGAGCATAAAAGTACCTTTGTAAACATTTTCATGCAAAAACCCTTAATTTTCTGAAATTTATAGCATACCTAGAGGCAGTACAAATTGCCTTGCATTGTTCTTTTCTAATTTGTTGCGATCTTTCCTCCCTATCTGTGTTTCTCTGATTATTTATTTATGGTTACCATGCAGTATGGTTGAATTTTATTTTTATATTCTACATGATTTTTTTATATGATATGTTGCACCCATATTGTCCCACGCACTTTTTTTCCCATAGACCTTGTGGTGCTGTGGTAATGCCTGTGACCTAATCAGAAGGCTGCAGGTTCATATCATATCAGGAACAGCTTATTGCACTGGCTTTTCGTGCAAAGGATAAAGGCTGTAAGCTGTTAATGAGCTGCTTCCTGTAGTCACATTTGCCTGTTTTGTGTGTCTGAATAACGTAACTAGGCTATGCTCTGGGGCAGTTTGGAAATTTGAATTAGGCTTCTCACTGGTCTCCTGGACTGTATGTCTCAAAACTACCGTACAAATCATGGCAATACCCATGGTGTTATGTTCAATGTTCACCGTTTTTGTCTAGTTGTGAATTCTTATATAATGTAGTTTTCACCCATACCTTTTGTTTGGCATGTCATACACAGTGGTATATGATGCAGCATGTACCGTTTCTATGGCCTTTGTTTTTTATCTAAATATCTTTCTGTGGCCTTTTAACTAGTTTGTTCCACTTGTTTGCCTTTATATGATGCCAGGGTAATCTTATGGGCTAGGCTTGTAAAGGTTCCAGGGCCATTATCCTAGTACACACCTATGAACCTTTATGTTTCGTTTCTTAATCCTTTTATCTAACATGTCTCAAAACTAGTGTCCTCTGTCTAGTGTCTCTTCTGCCCATGGCCTTTTCTTAACGTATTGCAATCCAGTGTTCTTTTTTCTAGCATGTCTTAATTCCATGTCCCTGGTATCTGCAATGTTTCATCTTAGATGTTGCATTCATGTGGTCTTTCATTTAGAAAGTTGAATATTCATGGCATGTACTTAGCATGTTATAAACCTGTGCTTGTATAGCATCATGTCCCATGTCCATTGCCATGTATCAGATTTATGTTGTATACCCATGATGTTTGTCTGGCATGCCTAGTATCTATGTCTTTACAGAGCACGTCATGTATACATAGCCTTTTATTTAGAACATTAGACACTTTTGGCTTTAATCTATCATATTCTACATCTGTGGCCTTTTATGTGGCATGACTTAAACCCATGGCCTTTAAACCCATCAGTTTGTAGCATGCCTCCCAATAGTAGGCTTTTTTGTCTAGTGTGTTCCTTCCATTCACATTTTCAATGCCTTTTATTTGGACTGCTGCATTCTAATTTATAGCTGGCATGTTTTACACCTATGACCTCTGTTGTGTATGTCCCATGCTAATGTTTTTTTTTGCCTGATGTCATATGCCTTTGCACTTTTATCTAGTATGTCCCATAGAAATGACCTTTTTGTCTTAAATATCTCAATCCTGTGGCTCTCATTTAGCATTTCTGGTATGTCCGGTGCGCATAACTTTTTATTTAGAATGTCAGATACTTAATATCTGTCTTATTTCATGTCCATGGCCTTTTATTTAGAATGTTGCACACACCAGCACCCCTTACCTAGCATGTCCTGTACCCTTGTCTTTTTATCTTTCCTGCCTTGTGCCCGTAGTATTCTGTTTGTGATGCATTCTGTTAATCTCACCTTTTGTTTAGTATGTTGCACACAGCTTTTTTACATAGTATGCCCATGCCCATCACCTTTTATTCAGCATGCCACAGATGCACCTTTTTTTTTTTAAATCAAACATGCCTTACAATTGTGTACTACCTAAATATCCCACACTAATGATCTTATGGCCTTTTGTCTAGCATGTTCCATGCCCATAAGGTTTTATATGGCACGTCCTACACCCTTGGCCTTTTTATGTGGCTTTTTCTATCTAGACCTTGTGTCTTACCTATCATATTGTATAACCATGAGCATTTATCTGGCATGCTCCTGCATCTGTTAAGATGTTGTTACAGATGTACCACAACTGGTTTTGAGCACTAAAGGTGCTCAGGGTGTAAATTATATGAATAAACATTAGTTTTCAGTTCACTGTACAGATGTTCTGATGGGGTGCCAGTTTTTCATAGCTTATTAGTGGTATGTTTTGCAAGTTTGGGAAATTATTGCTGTTCAATCTATGTATGTAAGTGTTAATATTTTATTCAGAATGCCAGCATTAATTGCTGTGCTTTAATCTGCATTGAACATTGTTTCATGGTATGGTACCTTTGTGAATAACCTGGGGCTCAAATGTTCTAAGTGAACTAAAGAAACACATAATATATTTAAGTGGCTAAGCTGTTATAGCTTCCTAAATTTCTACATGGTGATGTTTCTATGTGAAGTTGTATATATGCAGTATTCTCATTAACTTGGAACAAGTTCTAAAATATAATGAAAAAATCTGGTATATAAAGCTAATTCAATTTTCCCTAAATTGGAAATGAAAGAACATTCCATTAGGCTGCACTAAGCCAGTTGTAAGGTTTAACATTTCTAATGGTTTGGCTGCAACCTCTGTTTTTTGCTGTCCAGGTTTGTCAGGTGGTTTGTCAATGATGTAATGCATCATACATTGATCAGTTTTTGTGTTGTAGGCACTGGACTCGGAACTGCACAAACTGTCAAGTCCTGTGTCCCAAGAGCTAGAGGCAGTGTCCCAAATTCTGGCGAGTGAGCTTCCACATGTTCCTAAGCAGCTACTAACCGCTGTGGAGAAAGATGCTAGAAGCCTTCAGAAGTCCTACAGCTCTGTATGTGAAGTTTCTAGATCACAGTTACAGGCCCTGAAAAGCACAATTGATTCAGAGAAGGTATGTGCATAGTAGCATTGTTTTAGCATGTTTTATGCAGTACAGTAAAAGCAGCATGTTTTG
Organism: Protopterus annectens; assembly: GCF_019279795.1. Classification (NCBI taxonomy): domain Eukaryota; kingdom Metazoa; phylum Chordata; order Ceratodontiformes; family Protopteridae; genus Protopterus; species Protopterus annectens. The sequence continues at coordinate 953,301,096 of NC_056727.1, forward strand.
TAACATTATTTTATTGCTAGTAGTTTAGACGTATGCACTGTGTGTTATTTCTGGACTTTATTGTGCTGTATAGGTACATTTAATATAGTTAAGTTGTTGACATGAGGACTGTGTTAAGCGTGATGCAGAGGAATTTTTTTCTGCTTATCAGTAATTGACAAGTAAACCTTCCTTTTTTTCTTCAGTGATGAGTTGTGACCAAGAGGGAATTAAGGCTTATTTTTCTGTCCTAGAACAGCATTTGCAGAGCATATTCCCTATTAATAATAATCCATTGGTTATAGGTATGTCTGCTATTGTTACATACTATGCTGAAAGCTTCCATTCTGATCCACAAAAAGTAACAAACTTGCATTTGATTTACTGAAACTGATTATTCCCAACATTGTCATAATTTAACAGATGGTATACTGGGGAAACCACTGTGCAAGACATATAACCCTTAATTAAAATAGCATTAAAGTTTAAGGGAGGAAGCAATATATGTTAACAGGAAATGGGGTATCAACTTAGAGCAATGGAAAACTGCTTTCCAGTATAGTACAGTAATAAAAGTCTTGAATGATGCATGGCGTCCAATATTAATAAAATGAAAGGTCAACCCTAGGAGTAATTGGAACCTAAAAATATTATGCTGGTCGACTGCAATCTAGTACATTTTCTCAACACAATACTCTCATTCAAGCACTACACAGACTTAACTCTGTCTTTTAGTAACTCTTCACTGTAAACGTTTGGTAGGTGAGATGTCATTCTTCCATTTTTGTATGTTACATTGGTTTGCAACTAAAAAAGATCATCTGTGAAGCCCCCGTTGTAGTTTGACCAGGTGCATCAGTCACATTGCATGTAAGTCATGGTGCACAAATTACTTTTAAGTGGTCAGTATTTTGTTTAGCATGTGAGTGTCCAGTTCCCCAGTTCAAACACAAAAAATAAATGAAATGCTAACACGGGACGCCCTCCACATTTCAATGGATTTCCAATTAAAGGTTTCAAATGTAATAATTTTAATGCGTGTGTTTATATACATACACAAGTACTTAAGTACACACACACACATATATATATATATATATATATATGTGTGTGTGTGTGTGTGTGTGAATGTATGCATTCATGCGTACTGTAGGAAAAGGGTAGTTAGTCTTTATGGAGATGGAGTTTGGTGCACAAATAAGATTCTCACTACTTCCCGTGGGGTTGTGGATGGCAAGATAAAAAACTGATGTATAATTCCTAAACTTCTGTTCACATTCCTGTTAATTAACCTGCTTGGGTACTGAGGCTTTCAGGAGAGCCAAGGAACTTACCAACTTAAAGAAGCCCCCCCCAAAAAAAAAAAAATCAGTCTGGTCATGCAGTCTGTAAATTCCCATAAGGTGGTTAGTTGGCTACAGCCAGAAAATGTTTCTTGATGCCTAGGTTATATGGATGTGCATTTTCAACAAGTACAGTGAGACATTATTTTGTGAATATATAAGATCTTTGATTATAAATTAGAGAGGCAGAAGTTGAGAGAGAGAGTCCAGAAAGTTATGAATGAGAAAAGATTGTGACATTTTCAGATATTTAATTTGGAGAAAGGAACACTGGGAGAAAATTAAGCACTAATGTGCACATCACTTTAAAGACTGGGAGAGTCTGATCATGAATACTATACCCTCAACATGCACTCAAACTGAACATTCAAGCTGTAGTGAGAGTGCAGTGAAGCATGAGGGAGATGCAAGAACATGTGAAAATAAACTGCAGTTTGTAAAATATGGAGGAGGTAGATGCTTCTCCTTTAGTAGTCATTTAAACAGCTCACTTGACTAGTAATGGTTAAGGAGCTCAGAAAGTAAGAATCTGTTCTTTAAAAAGGTGTACCAGTTTGTGATCTGCAATTACAACAGTCACCTTAAGTGGTGATGGTGCATGCTTTCACTGCTAAAAAGTAGTAGCCTGAAATATGACAGTACAATATTAGCAGTATCCCAGCTGCCCAGCTGTGCAATGCATATCATTAAATCCTTAGCAAAGGACCAGGGAAGTGCATCAGAATATGGCACTGAGTAGGTCCAGAATGCATTTATTTATTTTACTTTATGCCGTATGAGAGAGAGAGAGAGAGATGCATGGTTAAGGAACAGATGTGGAAAGTACAAGTTTACTGCAGGGAATGGGAGGGCAGTTAAAAGCGGCAGCAACCAGTTCTCCTTGAATATCCCTCTAGGTATTAATTTTTAAAATGACAAGTAACAGTTTTCTTAAGAAATATTGTAAAAATATACAAGGAGAGATGGAATGGAGTGCAAAGACCCTGAAACTCCTTCTAGGTTGGATACAGTTTCACAGTGGTTACATTTTTGGAATACAAAAGCCTAGCAAGTATGTAACCTGGAAGGGTATGCTTATCTGTTAGTCTACATGTTGGGAGGATGAGGTAAGTTATACTCAGTAACCAGCATATGAAAAAGCAGTGTGATATGGCAATACTTCTGTTTGGGCAAGTGCAGCTCTATTATGGTCAGTTAACCCCTCTTAAATCATAGCTCAAGAAGGAGAAAATTGAAGCCTGTGTTGTGCAAGTCAACTGTAGTGTTGCAGTTCAGAGACAGGGATGAAGTAGGAACATTTCTGAAGACCTAAGTCTTTCCACTGGAAAAAAAATTGCAAATGTGTTTTGTATTGATGAGGGTGCACAAAAGAGACTTGCAGGAAAGCTGAAAGAATTTCAAGTGTGGGAGAGAAATGCATGAAAATAGTTTTCCTGACATTGTACTTTTCATAGGTTCAGAGGAGGATACAGGCCCTAGATCCCTTACAAGCCTAGCCATATTTATCCCAAGTTGCCCCAATTGTCAGTGGTTAGGTGAGTGAAGTTCACAGAGGGTAAGGGTCTATAGTAGTTAATATGGACTTTCTCTGTCCAGCAGGAAAATGGACACCACCCCTGGAGTGAATTTGTGGTCACCCATCCATTGAGCTAAGTTGCTTTTGAAGTAATAAGCAGTCATGTTTTCTGGCTCCCATTTGTGTTATGTGGTCTGTCTGATTTTCCATTTTTTGATTCCTTCCCAGTGGTTACACTGGACATCTCTGGACCTGCTGCACTCTTTATGCCCATTCATTCTCTGACTAAATGATGAGAGCTGATCAACAGTTCTCATGTGACTTAGTGGTGTGTGTTGGAGCTTTTTTGTGTGTGTGCCCTAATTTGCAGTGATGCCATCACCTGTAAAACATGGCATGTAATGATCACAGTATGGGTCTATGCTTGTCAATTCTCCATCTATAGCTGTCAGTATTGTCCTGTTATAATTGCTTGGTACAGTATCTTCTCTCAGCTGTGTTGAACAACAAAGCTCCTTCTCTGGGAATCTTCTCAAGAACCTATTTTAAATGGATTCTGCCAAAGGAATGCATTTAAATACCTCATAAAATTCAAATATTTTGTGTGGGTCTTGAGGAAACTTCCCACAAGAACAGAGAGGTATTCTTTTGGAAAATCAAACATTTTTCCCAGAAGAATCCTTTATCTAGGTAGCTAACAGTCAAAGAAATAGATGAAGCTTCTGATTTTTCCCCAACACATTGCTTACCTTACCCAAGTGTTTGGTCAGTTGTTGTAGCTGAAGTTCTCAAAACTGAAGTGGATATCTCTCTAACTTTTTTGTTAGTATCATATACATAAAGTATAGTACTTTAGGCACATTTTTATTATTTGAAACTGATTGTTACTGAGAATAAGAAATTTTTACAGGGTACCCATCAGGTTGCCAGTGCAACCCTTGTAGCACCTTCTGTAGGGGTGAAACATAGCATCCATGTGGCATTTTGACTTTAGCATATTGAACATTTATCAATGGAAGCTAATTTCGGGTTCACTGAAGTTTTCTGATAGGTTAGAATGGTGTAATTTGCCTTATAAGACTAATGAATTAATGATTTTGGTGTGTTTGTTGAGTAACTTAAATTAAATGGCCTAATAGTTTAAAAAAATACTTTCAGATCTTTAAACGTCAGATTAATGAGGACTACCACAGGTCTTTATTGGGAGCATTCTTTGAAGTCAAAGCAAGGCTGTTTATCCCTAAATTTCACTTGAGTAAAAGATTCATTATTTTTGACGAACATCTACTTTTCTTGTTTCTTTATTTGTCTTGTGTGAATACACAGGGCTGAAAAAGCTTTCTTGACCCTTATGTAATATCTGAAGTTGAAGGAAATGCCACATTTAATTTTATTCCAGACTAGAATGGAATATGTATGTATATACAGCTTTTTAAGTGTGCATATTTACTGTGTCTGAAATTAAATTTACATATATCACAGAATTTTATATGGGTTGTGATTAATCATATGTGTTATTTATTCCTTTTGCCCAGGTCATGGCTAAAAATTATGCTTGGACCAGTTAACTTCTCAAGTTAATGGGTAAAACACCTTTGTTTTTGTGGAAGCAGATATTGCTGTTTAGTTTACTGGTGTGCCAAACCCCTTGCTTAAGTAGTGTATCTTTCTCACACACACTCTCTTGCACACTTTTTTTCTCACCACAGGACCTTGCCCAGCGTCTCCATTAAGGGTGCCCAATCAGTCCATTCATTCTGAGGGTACAGGATCCAAGCATTCCCATGCCCTATGGACAGCTTGTTCCTGCTTGAGAAATCCAGTCAGCTCTCTGTTCGCCAGTGAGAGTCAAGTGTTAGGGAGTGGGCTAGCATGCTGGTCCTGAAGGTCAGCCCACCTCTGTTGTTAGCTTCTTTGAACTCCACCATTGATGTCTCTGATGAGACGTGTGCATCTACACCCCAGCTGCCCTTCTGCTGCCAGATGCACTTTAACAGTGTGGGCTCAGCAAGCTGGAACTCCAGTGGGTAACACTTAGTACATCTATGGGTCAAGCCAGAGCAGCGTCAGTACCCCCCACCCAGTGGGAAGGGCAAGCTTACACCGGCTGCTCATTCCCGTCCTCCCTGGACAGCTCCTGTAGATGGTAAAAACATGATTTGAGCAAAGGTTCATCTGTGGTGTGGTGAGGGTTTTATTCCTTTTTGCCATGGAGCTTGGCTACTTAATTGTTTTTGGATCTTGGAGAAGTATGTATCAAGCAAGAATTCGGCATACATCTTTGTTTCCCCCCTGAAATTGTGGGATGGAATTTAAATAAATTAAAAAGTACTGTGCATTAAATTCTCTAAAAGGGGCTTTAGCAATCCCTTTATTACTTACAAAAGAAAAGCCTAGATTTATGTTTTTCTATGAAAAGCTTTTCCTATATTATTTATTTTAAATAAAAATTGCTTCTTATTTATGTTCATTGGAATTGCATTTAGACTTTATAGAAAATCTGCAGGCTTACTAATTTGAGTATATTGAATTTTGTTTTTTTCTTACTGTGTTGAAAGTGATGTTAAATAGAAATATACTTGCATATTCAAAAGTGCATGTTTATTTATTTATTTGCTGTTGGCTTGCCAGGATGGTCCAGTGTTCCAATAAGAACCCATTTTCAATGGAGTCCTGGGGAGAAAAGCTCCATTAAAGACAATACTATTATCAAAGTTATAGGTTACATAGTAGTGCAGAAGTACAGATTAAATCATAGCAGTTAAAAATGCAGTTCATGAAATTTCACAATAAATGTTATAAACATAAGTAAATATTTATAAATACATATGTTCCTACTGTAGAAATATGACAGCAGGGCAATGAATGCATGGGATGCTAGAGGTTGCAAGTAGGGAAGAGAGAAAGGGGAGAAATAAACGTAGAGGGGAAGAGTTGGGAGAAAAAAAGAGAGAAGAAAGGGGGAGAGGAGGCAGATGGATGAGGAAGAGATGGAAGAGGAGAATAGGGAGGGCGGAGGGAGGGAAGAGTAGGCAGAAAAAGTTATGTGGGGTGGGAGCAGGAGCATTCCCAGAGGGATATTAGATGTGAGTGAAGTAAGGTTTGAAGGTAGAGTGGCTAGTGGTGGTACGGATGGATGGTGGTAGGGAGTTCCATTGGTGTGCTAAGGCAAAGGATAGGAGATTATTGCCTGGAGGACGGGCAGGTTTGTGCAGTTCAGTCAGATTTTGATTTTTGGATCTTGAGAATCTGTCTGGAAGGTACATTTTAAAGGTGGAAGAAAGGAAGGGGCAGAGGGAGGGACTGAAGATGAGTTTGTGGGCATGAATGAGTTCAATGTAGGTGAGATGATTGGGTAGCTCTAACCAGTTTAGTTTATGAAGAGCAATACAGTGATGCATAGATGATTTGTGGTTAGAGGCAAACTTGGCAATTTTATTATAACAGGAAGAGAGTTTTGTCTTGAGAGGATTGTAGGGTTAGTAAGGAGTGGGGCACCATATAGGAGAGAAGGGATGAGGTATGTGGTAGAAAGAATGAACTTGGTAGAGGGAGTGAGCTAGCGATTTTGGTGGTAGAGCATACCAAGTTTCTGGTGGTTTTTTTATATTTATTTGTAGGTGAGTGTCGAACTTAAGCTGGTCATCAATGAGGACTCCTACTAGTTTAGCCTTGGGTACTAATTAGAGGGAAGTATTGTTCTGGCTAGTGATGGAGAATGAGTTTTTGTCTTTGGTGTATGTTTTAGAAGGGGTAAATATCGTAAGTTTAGTTTTTGAAGCATTGAGTGCTAGGTGGTTATCCAACATCCACTATTCAGGATAGAGAAAGCATGTTGGGTAAGTTTTATGAGGGTGGGGGTGGAGGTGCCAGAACGGATGATAGTGAAATCATCTGCATATTGGATGAGTTTTGCATGAGGGATTGAACAGTGAAATCATTAATGAAAATATTGAACAGAAAGAGACCTAGTATTGAACCCTGTGGTATACCTGTGGGGGTGTTGAGGAATGAGGAGGTAGCTTTTTTTTTCCATTTCACTGCTTGTTACCTGTTAGAGAGGTAACTGGTAAACCAGTTAAGAGAGGAGAGAGATAGATTTAGACTAGAGAGCTTAGTTAGGAGAAGATTATGAGAAATGGTATGTATCGAAGGCCTTTGAGAGGTCTAGGAGGAAGGTAGATACGAAGCAGCCAGAGTTGCGGGCTTTGTTAACAGTTCAAGGAAGGAGAGAAGATTAGTGGTAGTACTGTGGCCAGGTCTGAATCCATGTTGTGTGAGGGTTCATGGGTGATTGTGTATAAGATGTTCAGTGTTCAGATTTGTAAAGTAATACTTACTTTTTCCTCTTGCCTTGGTTGGCTCTGGCTCTGCCCCACTCCGTTTGCCCTCGCTAACGCTCGGGCTCTCTCCGCTCCCCTGCCCTGCCCCCTATTCCCTCCCGCCCCCACTACCTCTACATTTATAATAATCATAGCCACACCCACAGCTCACCCTCACATCACCCCCACCAATCACAGCTCCTCAAGTCATATCACATTAAACCATACCAATTTGCTCCACACAAAATACTCCCAATCACTCTCATTCCCACTAGGCATTTTTTGCATCACCCACATTACTTCCCCATCCACATATAGTGCAACCCTATAATTCCTATTCAGACCCCCCACCTAGAAACAACATAAACTTTATAACCATGACTATCACACAACTAAATCTAGTCTGTCTTCTCATAATTCTTTACAACACCACAAGTTATCACTCTAGCAATATCCCTAAACTTAGTAGCACAACACTGCATTATGCACTCTCATACACAGACACCACACATTATAATAATATCTGCCCGCACTTATTCAAGAATTACATAACGGACCAATTCAGAACTAAACACATATGCTCTCATTCCTACTCCAAAAAAACACAATACTTTCTCACACTCCTCACCAAACTCCAACATCTGTATAACCAGTTTAACTCCAGGCTCACCATAAGTGGGGATATCCACCCCAACCCAGGCCCAAATCCATCCTGTCCAACACAAACTGCTCAAACACAAATGTCAGAACATAACACCCCCACTTTCTTCATCCCTGGGCAAATCAACAACAGCAGCAAAACCAACCATCTTTTAATGCTAAATATTAATATTAGTTAGAAGTATCAAAAATAAAATACCTGAACTCCAGGCCACAATAGCACACTACTCCCCAGACATAGTTGCTTTAACAGAAACCTGGCTAAATAAAAACATAGCTAACTCAGAAGTTCTCCCTACCGGCTACAATATCATTAGACAAGACAGACCACTTCGTAAAGGGGGTGGAACTGCCTTACTCTACAAGTCCAACTTAACTGTCCGTCAATTACCAAACTCCTACCCCTCCCCCAATAATTGGGACATACTTATCTCACAACTTCAACTTCACCCTAAAAGGTCATCACCATAATTGTGATCTATATTCCACCTGGTAATACACCTGCTAGCCTTGAAGACTTCTTTTCCTGGTGTTCTTCCACATACTCACAAGAAACCCTTATTCTGGGGGACTTCAACCTAGATTGGTTCACCTGTATATCAGAACCACCAAGTAATCTAATAAATCTCCATGGCTACCAGCAGCTAGTCCAAATTCCAACTAGGTGTGATAAAAAATCTAAAAGGGAATCCATCCTTGACTGGGTCCTAACTAGCAACCCACATTGTACCCTCACACAGGCAGTCTCCCAGACACCTTAAGTGACCACAACATAATATACTTTATACGTAGTAGAACAAGCATATGCAAAACCACTAACTATATATCCACTAGAAACACAAAAAAATTCTCTCCTGAGGTCCTCAGCACTTTACTGTGTAACTGTGACTGGACCCCCCTAAAAACCCTCCCACTTGACCAGGCTGTAGCATATTTCAACAAAACATTTCTACAACACCTAGACACTGTCGCTCCATTGCAAAAATCAAGGTTAGAACCTCTACAAACCCATGGCTCAGTAAAGAAACCAAACAAATCCTCAAGTCCAGAGACACTGCCTGGCGTTACTATCAAAAAAACAAAGAAACACAAAGCCTAACTAAGTACCAAGAACTGCAACCCGTGCAAAAAATGCATTAGGCTGGACAAAAATCCTACTACACAGCATGACAAACTAAAAACCAACACAACCCAAAAATTTTGGCAAAATGTAAACCAGCTACTAAAATCCACCCAAAGGCTACCCCAAACCAACCACCCCTGACAGTAAAGTTCCCATCGAAACACAATTCAACTCCCACTTTGTGAACTCAATTCTATCCTTAGTATCACAGGACAGTTCCTTCCTCACTATCCCCCCCAACACAAATAACACTAATACAAGCTTTACCCACAAAACAGTTTCCACCACTTCAATCAAAAGCATGCTCTCCAAACTAAAACCTCATCAACAGCAGCCGACCTACTCCCCAGCTATTTCTTGAAACTTACAGCAGATGCTATTGCTATCCCAGTCTCCACTCTCATAAACAGATCAATTCTTGAAAACTATGTGCCCAAACTCTGGAAAATATCCCATGTTACACCCATACATAAAGGCGGGACCTCCACTGAACTTAATAACTACAGACCCATTGCTTTACTCTCCCCCCTGGCCAAAATCCTAGAAAAATGCATCCATACCCAGATGCTAAACCATCTCCTAGACTGCAACATCCTGTCACCTACTCAGCATGGTTTCAGACCTGCCCATAGTACCACTACAGCTCTCCTCTGCTTCACAGACACAGTAAACCGTCTCAAAAATGAAGGCCTGCAAGTGTCAACTCTTTTTTTGGATATGTCCAAAGCAGATGCTCAAAATGGCCGAAGACTTAATTACCTTGATCAGAGGTTCCCATCCCCCTCCTGATAATAGGCCTAGGCAAGGGACCGACTATGAATCTTCAGATCAGGTTTCAATTTCTTCTGATTCCTCTTCTGATCAGGAATATTCTCTTCCCCCCATGAGGATTCTGATGCTGAAGAATCTATTCCTTCAGCTTCTCCTCCAGAGGACTATTCTTTTGGGGAAACCTTGCATACTATGAGGGAACATTTCCACTGGGAGAGCCGAGATTTTTCAGAATCTAAAAAGAGGCTCAGGGATTTCCTTTTACTACCTCAACACAGGCCACTAACCATTCCACGTGTGTTAGATATTGTAGATGATGTGTTTTCGGAGTCTAGTCTTACCCCTGACTCCTTACCTCCAGTTCCTGTTAAGCCTGACAGATATTACAGGGTTCCTGACTCTCATAAATTCCTTTTTAAAAACCCTGCTGCAGACCCAGAAACTATTTCACAGGGTCCCAAAAGAGTTGAGGCTTCTGCTGCAAAAAACCCTACCCCCCTCTGACAGAGATTCTAGGGCACTGGATAGATGGGGGAAAAAAGGTTTACACATCTGCTACCTTGGCTATAAGGGCCTTAAACTGTCAGTTTCATATGCTCAAATATCAGCAACATGTCATGGCATTGCTTAAACAGAAAATGTTATTAAACTCTGAATGTGCAGAAAACAAGGAAATGCAGGATTTATTGCATGCAGCTGAACAAGTTGGAAAGCATACTTTGCAATGTAGGTTTGATTCTTTGGAGGCCTCCTGCAGGGCCGCAGTTACAGGTTCTGTAATTAGGAGGCCTGCTTGGTTAAAGGAATAAAATCTGCCTGATCGTGTCAAAGTTAAATTATTAGATGCACCTTTACAGCATGATACTTTGTTTGGTGTTAAGGCAGAGGAGGTGTTAAAGAAAATGGAGGACAAAGCTAAATCTATGCAAACTGTCAAAGATTTTTTACAAGTACAGCCACCTAGGTTTAGTAGACACTGGCCTACAAAGAACTGGTCCTTTCCTGTGTCGGACAGACCTCAAAGGGGCAGATCCAGACACCCTAGAGGCAGATCCCAGGTGCAAGGTTGGTACAGGTCAAAGCAATGGGGTGCTTCTACCTCCAAAGTTGGAGAAGACAAATCACAGCCATACAGGAAACAGTCTCAATGCATTCCCCCTGCCTGCACCAAGCACATACCTCCTGGCAGCACCCTTAGGGGGAAAATTAGCACTTTTTTCTCAAAATTGGCACATTATAACCCAGGACAAGTGGGTTCTAAATATCGTGTCACAAAGGTACAAGTTCCATTTCCATACCCTGCCAAAGGCAAACGGTTGGCCAGATCTGGCAAAAAATCAATGGGCAGAGGCACAAAAACAAGTCTCATCCCTCATGGACATGGGGGCCATTCAACAAGTACCAGAGCAAGAGCAGGGATAAGGATTTTACTCAAGACTGTTCTTGGTACCCAGAAAGGACAAGGCCTGGAGGCCAATACTGGACCTATCTTTTCTGAACACATTCCTGGATATACCAAAATTCAAGATGATGACTTTGCAGCAGCTTTTGCCCATGCTGGGCAAGAATGCTTGGCTGGTGACTTTAGACCTAAAAGAGACATACCTGCATGTGCCAGTCAGACAAATATGCAGAAGATACCTCAGGTTCAAGGCTGGCTCAATGCACTACCAATTCTCTGCACTGCCCTTTGGCTTATCTACTGCGCCCAGGGTCTTTACAAAGTGCCTGGCACCAGTAATTACATTCTGCAGACAGAGGAATACAAATATATCCTTACTTGGACAACTGTCTAATTCAAGCAGAGAACAAGGACATTCTTATACAGAATCTGGCGTTTGTGAAAAGACTTCTAACTTGCCTAGGATACACAGTCAACGAAAAGAAATCAAAGCTAGTACCCTCTCAAGAGATAATATTCCTGGGTGCAAGCTTAAATACAACTGCCCAGATGGCTTATCTCACGCCAGACAAACAAAGGCAACTGACTACCTATTTCAAAATGTTGGCAACAAGGGCCCAGTTATCTGCAAGAAAAATTCTGCGGGCTTTGGGCTTCATGGCATCCTGCATCCTACTAATTCCATATGCAAGACTGCATATGAGAAAACTTCAGTGGTACCTAAAAAGTGTTTGGACTCAACATTGCCACAGCCTGGAAACAATGGTTACTCTCATTCCCTGCCTACAGCAGGAGTTTAGATGGTGGGCTAAGGCTTGTCACCAAAACAAGGGACAGCCATTCACATTACCCCCAGCCAGGCAGACACTAACAATGGATGCATCAGATTATGCCTGGGGGGCCCACATGGCAGGAAGATACATTCAGGGGACAATGGTCCTCAACCCAAATGCCTCCACTTATCAATCAAAAAGAGATGCTAGCTGTTCAGAATGCCCTGACAGCCTTCAAGGACCTACTTCATCCGGGACAACTACTGATAAAGACAGACAACACCACGGTCATGTGGTATATAAACAAACAGGGGGGCACACATTCTTACCCCCTTTGCAGACTAGCCATGACTTTGTGGGACACAGCATTAACTTAACAAGTACATCTGCAGGCACAATTCCTGCCAGGAAGGAAAAATACCCTGACAAATGAACTAAGCAGAAACCTCATGGATCCCCACGAGTGGCAGCTGGATCCACAAGTCTTCAGTATGATAACAAGGAAATGGGGATGCCCGGACATAGATATATTTGCTTCCCCTCACAACTACGAAATAAAGAGATTCTGCACAAGGACTTATCATAGACAAGCATGGAAAGTGGATGCCCTATCTTTCAGCTGGAAAAAAATCTGTCAGTATATGCCTTTCCCCCATTGCCTCTCCTCCCCAAGGTACTCCTAAAGGTCAGACAGGAGAAGCCAAAAATGATACTGATTGCCCCAGACTGACCCTGTCAGTACTGGTTCCCAATCCTAAAGAACTTGTCTCAATGCCCAGCTTGGACCTTACCTCAAATACCTCATCTACTGTCCCAGCAAAACAATCCAATCCTGCACAGCCAACTCAGGACTTTAAACCTGGCAGCATGGCTGATAAGGTAGTCATACAAAACACACCTCTCAGTAAAGCTGTGATGGATGTCATCTTGGAGGCCAAAAGGCCTAGTACTAGAAAATCTTATGCTGGAAAATGGAAGAGATTCTGTGCTTGGAACCGGGCACAAGGAACTGATACAGCTGTGCCAAATGTTCCTCAGATTTTGCAATACTTAACTAAGATGCTGGACAAAGGCCTATCTTTTTCATCTATTAAAATTCATGCCTCTGCCATTTCGGCTCATTACAATACAGAGCCACCAATCTTTTCTCATCCCTTATTAAAACAGTACCTCAGAGGAGCCAGAAATCTAAGGCCTCCAAGGAGATCACCAATGCCTGCATGGGACCTCAACTATGTCTTGGAAAAACTCACCCTGCCTCCTTTTGAGCCAGTTGCTACTGCTGACATAAAGTTTTTATCTTGGAAAACAGCTCTGCTCCTAGCAATAACTTCTTCAAGACGAGTTTCAGAGCTACAGGCACTCATGGCTGTGGAACCTTTTATAATTTTTTTATCCAGACAGGGTCTCTCTGAGGACAAACCCAACATTTATGCCTAAGGTGGTGTCCAGTGTGGCTCTTAACCAAACTATTCATCTGCCAACTTTTTGTCCAAATCCACAGAACAAGGGGGGAGAGAATTCTGCATTTTTTGGATGTACACAGACAGCTTAGATTCTACTTGGACAGAACCAAAGTTTTCAGAAAGACAGAGCAATTACTAGTGGCATATGCTGCAGGATCACAAGGAAAGGCTATCTCAAAGCAGACTATTTCAAAGTGGATAGGCCACTGCATTCGTTTCTGCTACTTACACCATGGCAAGCCAGTGCCTAAGGGGATTAGGCCACATTCAACCAGAGCTGCTGCCACTTAAGCAGCTTTTCTCAGGGGAGTACCAACCAAGGACATTTTAGAGACTGCTACTTGGAGTTCAGTGCACACCTTTACTAAGCACTATCATCTGCCACACTACTCTAAATCCAGGGCAGGCTTTGCCACTGCAGTTCTGCAGGGCCTCATAGCCGCTCCTAAGGCTGTTTTGCTCCAGCCTCCCATCCATAGCTTTAGGACTCTACCCAAATGTAATGACTGCAACAGTGAAACACGAAGAACATAGTACAGTTGTGTGCACTTACCATAAATGTAGATGTTCGAGTGTATTCACTGTTGCAGTCCAGGTTACCCACCTGCCATCCCCCTTTTCTTCTGATGGAACCTATCTTTCTTTCTCTGATTTATACAACCTATGTGGTGTATTTGCTGGTAGATGAACTTAAAGTTTATATTGGTGTATGCATATATATATATATATATATATATATATATATGGGTTCATATGATACCATCGTCAACTGAGTAAATCGACAACCGGCCCTGCAGCACCACTTTACCGAAACCGCACAGCATCGACAGTTGAAATAACCGACACCGACTCTACCGACAACGCGCTACACCGACATCGCGTATTACACCTAACGGGTATTAACATGTGTGAGGTAGGGGAGGTATTGCTAAACTTATGTCACTCAGTCTAACATTATAAATACCTCCTTTACCTCACACATGTTAATACCCGTTAGGTGTAGTACGTGATGTCGGTGTAGCGCGTTGTCGGTAGAGTCAGTGTCGGTTATTTCAACTGTCGATGCTGTGCGGTTTCGGTAAAGTGGTGCTGCAGGGCCGGTTGTCGATTTACTCAGTTGTCGATGGTATCATATGAACCCATATATATATATATATATATATATATATATATATATATATATATATATATATATATATATATATGTATATATTATATAAATTTTAGCTACCCTTTTAGGGGGCACCTGACATCTGGGGCAAGAAAAACTAAAGAAAATGGCGTCGGCCGCATCTTTTATACCCCTGACGACCTGACGTCAGGGAAGGGGCGACAGCAGCCGACCCAGGACTTTGGAATTCATGCTGACTGAGGGCAACCTGCCAGCAGGATTACCCAAATGTAATGACTGCAACAGTGAATACACTCGAGCATCTACATTTATGGTAAGTGTACACAACTGTACTTTATCAGGAGCGTTGGAGCATGGTTTTAATTTCTGGAGAAGTTTTTTTTATAGTAGACATGGGAATGGGTTTTATGGAGAAGGAGGAAATTGGGAGGTGGTGTTAGTAGGGGATGAGGAGGTAGGAGGAGGAGAAGGAGAGGATGTAGAGTTGTTAGTGATGGATGATGTTAGTTTGGCAATTGAGTCAATGAATAAATTAAATTGGGTGGCCAAATCCATGTTTGAGGCATTTGGATCAGGGTAGGGATTTTCTTTTTTTACCGGGGTTGAGGAGGGAGGTGATACTATTCCAGATGTTTTTAGGATTTGTCTTGTGCCTAGTTTGGAGTAGGGAGAAATAAGCTTTGCGGTCAGCTGTAATAAGCTTTCTGACTGTTGCGAAGTGTGTTATATTCATTAAGGGTGATGGGAGTTTTATTTTTCTGGTGGCGTTTTCAAGCTTCGTCTCTTAGGTGCATGCCAGCTAGTCTGTCTTTGGTTAGCCAAGGGGCAGTTTTACTTTTTATTCTTTTTTGTTTTTAGTGGGGCAAAGGTATCGAAGAGGTTTAAGAATGTAGAGTTAAAGTAAGTAACTGCATCTTCTAGGGGGAGAGTTTTTAGACTGCTCCAGTTTGTGGATTTTAGTGAGTTTGAGAAGGTGTTGGGATTGAAGTTTTTTAGGGAGCTTATGGAGATATAGTTGTGTGAAAGTTGTAAGGGGGGGGGGAAGGCGATGAGCAAAAGTGGGAAGTGGTCACTAAGAGAGTCGGGAAGGCTGCCACAGTTAGAGATGTAGTGAGGGTGGGAGACTAAGATCCAGTCTAGGGTACTACATGAGGAGTAGTCTTTGGAGGGTCTAGTAGTGGAACTTATTAGCCGAGTAAAATTTTAGAAGTTTATATTTAGGGGGTTTGTTTGGGATTGAATGCTCCGTCCAGTTAATGTTGACGTCACCCAGATTTATGGTCTCATTGCATATGTTGGTGGAGAACCAGGAGAGAATATCTTCGAGAACTGGGATATTATCTCCTGGAGAAATGTAAAGGGAGGCTATACATATATGTTTGTGTCTATTTATTTGAAGTAGAGCTAGAATTAGCTCAGCGTTACTGAATTGGGGAATAGGTTTAGTATAAAGAGTAACTGAGAGGGAGGATGAGTAGAGGAGAGCCACACCCCCACCTTTTTTATGGGTTCTGTCTTTTCTGATGGTAGAATAGTTGGGGGTGTTATTTCGGAGTCTTTTATATGGGGTTTTAACCAAGTGTCTGAAATGGATAGGATACCTGGTTGGTTATGGAGTAGCCATGCATGGAGATTGGGGATTTTGTTATACTATGAGCATTTAGGGAAGTGAAATTAATAGATTTTGCTGTTGAGTGTTTGTGTGTGTGTGTGTGTATATATAGATAAACTGATTTTGTTTTTATATGTAAGTATGTGTTTATTGAGAAAATAAACTGATTTTGTTTTTATATGTAAGTATGTGTTTATTGAGAAATATCTACTTAGTTGAACTGCATTTCATCAACATATAAACTTTGCTGCATTCTATTGAATTTAGTTCCATGGATGAATACAGTTGATCGTTTTAGTAAAATGCTTGAGTATGCCATAGTGTAAAGTGAATGGCTATGTTCCATTCAGTTACATTAAGGAACAGCATGGTAAATGTTTTCTGCAAGTTCAAGAAAGAGTTTGGGTAGGGGAATTTGCCCTTTCCTTCACTGCTTTGTAGTCTGAGGTGGTAAATTTAAAGCTGTGAAAGTGGTACAAGGGCTTCCTTGTATTTGAGGAGTATTTTTGAGGATTATCAGTTTCACAGTATTGCATTATTTGTGTAGTACCCTTAAATAATTCATGTGTGTGTATATTGTGTGTGTGTGTGTGTATATATATATATATATATATATATATATATATATATATATATATATATATATGGGTTCCATACACTAGATCGAATTTTCACTAATTCAAAATAGTGCATGGAATGCTCACTGCAGTGAAAGTGCACTTACACGAAGTTCAGTACAACGAACGGGTGTTGTACTGAACTTCCGTGCAGTACTCATGGACCTTAGGGTTAGGGCACGGGTCATAGTAAGGTGATACGGGCTATCCCCTTACCATGATCCGTGCCCTAACCCTAAGGTCCGTGATGACTGCAGCGCAGTGTAGGACATAGCAATGTCCTCCACTATGGTGCGATAGTCACAAACTTTAGGGTTAGGGCATGGGTTAGGGTAAGAGGATAGCTTTACTATTCTCTTACCCTAACCCATGCCCTAACCCTAAGGTCCGTGACTATCGCAGCATAGTGGAGGACATAGCTTGTTTTTTATGTCCTCCACTGTGCTGCGGTGTTTTCAGTGAAGTGCACTTATGGAAAAGTTCACTATCGTTAAAGTGAACTTTCGCAGAAGTGAGGCTTCCTAGTACAAGTTCGAAGTAGTGAACTTTCGTTCTTGTAATAGGAATCCATATATATATATATATATATATATGTGTGTGTGTGTGTGTGTGTGTGTGTATGTATATATATGTATATATATATGTATATATATATGTGTGTGTGTGTGTGTGTGTGTAGATATATATATATATATATATATATATATATATATATATATATTTAATATGGTTGCTGACACTTAAACTTAAGTTTGAAAATGATCATGCTGGTGATTTTAAGCAAATATTGTTGAATGTTCAGGTCATTGAATGGCAGTTTGTCGAAAAAGTGCGTGGATATGGATGGGGTGGGTTGGTGTGACTGTATACCCCTTGAGGGTAAGGGTTAAGTAAGGGGATAGGTTTAGTGTGTGTTTGCGAATGCATGTGGGTTAGAGTAAGGTTTAGGTAAGGGATTAGATCTAGTATGGTGATCGTGTTGGTACGTGTGTGCGCGCGTGTGTGTGTGTGTCTGTGCGTGAGCGCGTGTGTCTGGGCTTGTTTTGTGTAGCAGTAATGCTATGAAAAAGTTTGTTTTTTTTAAGTTAAGGTTTAGGGTTAGCATTAATATACATTACGACGGTCGAGCGTGGGGTGCTGTTTGGTTTTCTTTTTACATCATTTTTCTCTTTAGTGTTTTTATTTTTTTGGTCAGTGTATTTTTTGAAATGCCACTATTGATCTTCTTGTTTCAGTGTTTGTGCATTTGATTATTTGTCATGAAGCCATTATATATATTTATATATATATATATATAGAGAGAGAGAGGAGAAAAGTTCCAGACTATTACAAAATATTTTACAGTAATTTTACAATCTTCAAAAATAAAACAAAAACATTTGCAGTTTAAGTAATTATAACAAATTAGTGATAATATAACTTGCATTGATTCTTGATCAGTGTTTTTATATGACAATCATTTAATATTTATAGAAATTTTAGACAGTTTGTAGAGAAAGGTAAGCTAGTCTAATACAAACAGGAATTGTAGTGTGACTTGAGGGGAAAAAAGTCTTCTGGTATATTAAGAGAGAAAGTCAGGGAATAGAATTTGATAGAAGTAAGGAGGTAAGTGAAGAAGCGAGAGTGAGGAGGTCTAAAGAATGAAAAGGTACTTGTTCACATTTAGGAGTATAGTTTATCCTGGTTTTGAGCAAGAACAAAGAGATTTTAGCTAGGAAGTCTGTCAGAGGTAAGGAGTTCCAGGCCTTAGCAACCTTGTACAAATGCAGACAATGCCCAGCTGATTTGCTAAGTTTGTAGACAAGACAGTTTTTGGTCAGTGGATCGCAATGACTGACTGGGAACATAGTTGTATAGAATATTTTTAGTGCTGGGCAGGCAGATGGATGCTGGATCATTTTTTACATGGAAAGAACACGTGTATACGTTAGTTGATGAGGCAGTTCTAACCAATGTAGATGTTTTAGTGCTATGCAGTGGTGGGCTCTGAAAGGGGTACTTGCTGCAAATTAGCATCTTTGTTGTAGCATTGTTCAAGTTTTTATTTTTGTGAAGCTTGGAGGTTAGTAATGATGGGAGCACCATAAAGAAGTGTAGGGAGGAGGAGATAAGTAGTGGCGAGTACAGTTTTAGTTGTGTTGGTGAGAAAGTTTTTTGGCTTCGTAAAGCATCCCTAATTTTTGAGTTTTTCTTATGCAGTTTTGTATGTTTATGTCGAATATAAATTTATTTCCCACTGTAACCCCTAATAATTTGCTATGGGAAGTGACTTCAGTGGTTGTATTATCAAGAGAGAAGACTTTAAATTTTCTTTTTTCATGAGAGAGGGATTTGGTGCAAAAGTAGTAGTTTGGTCTCTTTTGGGTTGTGCATGAGTTGTAAGTTACAAAGCCATGTCTCAGTGGCTGTTAAAGCTTCCTGAGTAGATTTTTGTAGGTGTGCCATGTTGTCAGATGTGCATATGAGAGTGGAATCTTCTGCATATTCTATTAGGGTGGTCTGTTGTGTGGATGTATAGAGGGTGTTAGTGAAAATATTAGAGGAGGGCACCAAGGATAGAGCCTTGTGGTATACTAGTGGTGACTGGGAGGTAAGGAGAGAGCATGGAGTCCCACTGTATTGACTGATACCTATTGGACAGGTAGCTTTTGAACCACAGAAGGGCAGACTGGGAGAGACCTAGTGAGGACATTTGAAGCAGAAATTTGCTGTGACAAACTGTATTGAATGCCTTAGACGAGTCTAGAAATAAGGAAGAGGCTAGTTTGTTGTTATCTCTAGCTTTATTGACAGTATATAAGTTTGAAGGGCAGTAATAGTACTGTGGGAAGGACAGAAACCATGCTGTATAGGGGGATAGTTCTTCCCACAGAAAATAGTCTAGCAGTTGTTTTTCAGTAGTGTTCAAGTATTTTGGCGAGGAGAGATATGATTGATATAGGTCTAAAGTTATGAATGTCTGTTCGTTTTCCTCCTTCATGCAGAGGGATAATGTGACTTTTTCCAAAGAGAGAGACAGAACATGGGATATCTACACTGACCTATTTATATGGATTGATGCAGGATGGACAATGCTGTTGGCTATTTTATGCACTCAAAGGGTCATCAGTTGAAGGAAGAGCACAGTTTGTTTGTTAATAGTTTTATACAGGATGTGGGCACAGGTTTGAAGGTGAAAGTGGATGTGGTGATACATGGCTGTAGGGAAGAGTTGGGGTTAGATGTTAAGTAATCCTTGGTTAGAGATGCTATACTAGCTAAAAATAAGAGTTGAACTGTATTGCAGTTTTGAGTGATGAGTTATTGGGAGAGGGGTTTGGGTTGAATATTTGGCTGGCATGTAAGATTTCTTTAATGGATGTCCAAAATTTTTTAGGGTTGTGTTTACTATTATTCTGAAAGTTATTATACTATAGTTTTTTTACCTTCATTTATTTGCTTTTTGTATGATTGCCAAGCATTCTAAAGTTTTCAAGTTTTTGTATTTTTGTCAATCTTTCCAAGCTTTTTCTCTACCCTGCATTAGCATTCTATATTTTTGGATAGCCAAATTTCATTATTTATTGTTAGCCTCTTCCTTCTAGGAGGTGGAAGGCTATTTAGAATATTTACAAAAGTTGTATTGAATTAGTTTTACAGCATTGTCTAAGGAGAGGATTTTTAGGAGGAGGTTCCAGTTAATAGATCATTAATATATACAGTGGATATAAAAAGTTTACACACCTCTGTTAAAATGCCAGGTTTTGTGAAGTAAAAAAATGAGACCACAATAAATCATTTCAAAACTTTTCCCACCTTTAATGTGACCTATAACCTGTACAGTTCAATTGAAAAACAAACAAATCTGTTAGGGAAAAAATATAAAAAAATAAAAAAAGTACAATAAGCTGGTTGCATAACTGTGCACACCCTTAAGCTAATACTTTGTTGAAGCACCGTTTGATTTAATTACAGCATTCAGTCTTCTTGGGTACACACCTACCAACAATTAAAGAGACTCTGGGTAAACACCTGCCATCAATTAAAGAGACACTGATTAACCTCAAATAAAGTTCAACTATCCTAGTAGGATTTATATACATTTCTGTTCAAATTTGGACGTTCACCAATCCACCTAACTCATGGTTTTTGAAATGTACAAAGATGTTTGCTCATACAACAATATCTCATGAGGACTCGGGGGGGGGGGGGGGTATGCACATTCCACACAGAAAACACTCCACCCTAGAAGTGAACTGAGAAATTGAACATTGTAAAGCAGCAAGCATTAAATGCTGCACCATTATGGTAATCTAGGAGACCAAATAATTAAAAAAAAAAAAAAGTAAAGTGGTGAATAGGTATAGTGTATAGCGATGGTGGGTGGGGGGACATGGGTGTATGGACTACTTACACATTCAAGTATTTCCACTAAGCAATGGAATCCTTTTCAGAGTTGTACATTTGTACTCTAGACTTAGTTTCACAGTCATTTGCATGTTATATGGTTCCTCTTTATAATTTCGAAATACTGAAATCTCGACTTTCACTATCTCGAGACCATAAAGGCGAATTTTTAAAATAGCGAAAGTGCATAATCGTGAATTCAAATATCTGGAATTCGCGGTTATGACTTTACGTTACGTCACGTGCGGTGTTTTGTGTGGATGGTATCCGGTATAGTGTGTGGATTTAGGTGTGATTTAAGGTAAGTGAGTTTTTTGTAAGGGTTTTGGGTGGGAGTTTGGATGTTTGCGAGTGCGTTTGTAAGTTGTACGTGTGGGTTAGGGTAGGTAGGTGAAAGTATGAGTGTGTAAGTGTTGGTGTTTGTATATGTGTGTGTGTGTGAGGGAGTGTAGAATGTCTGGGTGTGAGTTTGCTGTCTTTTTAGGTTTGTGCGATCTTGGAGTTAGTATATATAAGTGGTGGGGTGCAGGGGGGCTTGCCCCCCGCTTACATGTTGTGTGTGTGTATATATATATAAATAAATAAAAAATATAGTATTGTGTGTGTGTGTGTGATTTGCGCTGATCTTTCTTGCAGTACATCCTAGTAGTCTGCCTGCTCTTACATGCTTTTCTCATGTGATTATATATTTTGAAATACGTAAACTGAGTATGTCCAAGGAATTGTTTTCATTTTTTCATTACTTTCTTTCTAAAGAGTATATCTAAACCCTCAGTGTTGCGGCCTTTGGTTTCCCACCTTCATTTTGTTTGTCTTTACTTTTTTCAATAAACTCTGGCTACTACATGCTTGATTACATTACTTTTGCCCAATTTCTTTTTATTTCACCTTTCCTTTTCCATACAGGTCCTTGCAAACAGGATCACTTTCCTTTCTGATTATTTCCATAAAACTGTGAATAAAGTCAACGGTGGTGCAGCGGTAGCATTGTCGCCTCACAGCAAGAGGTTCTCCTGTTCGATTCTCTGCTGGAGCACTTTTTGTGTGGAGTCTGCATGTCCTCCCCGCGGGCGAGTGGCTGGCATTCAAAAGACATGCATGAATGGGCGTGCCTTTGTTGAAGGTTGGGCGTCGAGCTGGCACCTCGGCACCGTAAAAATCTACTGCCAATCATTAGCAGACAGGAGTTCCGCTGTGGTGACCCCTAACCGGGAAAAGCCAGAAGAAGAAGAAGACTTGAACCAGTGTTAATTCCTCTCTCAAACTATGCTGCTTGAAGTAGTGATGAATAGTTAGTACTTTCCCCTAGTGGACATAGGGGAGAACATGCTGTCAACATTGAGGTTTACATGTTTAGTTAGGACCGTTTGTGTGTATTGAGTAAACAAATGTTATAACTGCACAGATCAAACTTGGCAGAGAAAGAGATGCAAAATCATGCAGTGCAGGGAAATAGACATTTTGTCTGTTGAAGTGGCTTTTTTAGTTTATTCCTTTGCTTGAAGGCACAATAATCTTACCATTTTTTTTTGTTAGGCCAAAGTCATGAGTGAACATGAAGGGCTGCACGGAAGACTTAAGACACTGTTGGACTGGGTCTCTGACACAACAAAGTCCCTGGATGAAACTCAGTTTAGTATCACAGATGACACCAGGACACTGAAGCAATGTGTGCAGCAGTACAAGGTAAAAGGAGGCCATGCTAGTGGCTATAATTTTGTAAGTCTGACTGATTGTTGCAAAACATTTTATATCGCTTGTTTGTGGTACCTTCAAAGGTAACATCCTGAACTATCAGAACTCCTGGTTTATTTGCATGACATTATTATTCTAAGAGCAATATCTTGTATGCCATTGCTATAACAAATACTTGTATATGTAGTGCAGTTTTAAAACTATCTTAATTCAGGATTAAAGATGTCATGCCGTAATGTAAATCACTCATTTTCACTTTCTACATTGTGACTTGAAATTAAATAAGTAACCAAATAGCTCCAGTGGTGTAGCGGGATAAAGACCTGACCATGGCCCAGACTGCCTGAGCTGGATTAGTGGCTTGAGCTGACAAGGAGCAGATGTCCATCCTGGGGAGCAGAACATAGGAACAATTCAAATGTGCATCTCCATGGGGGGTGCTTTGGCTCACCAAACCACCCATTGCATGTTCTTGCAAGGCAAAGGCTTTGTTCATAAACCTGAGTAAAACTGACCTTAACAAACTTTCAAGCTGCTATAATCACATTGCTAGATTTGCTACTGGTGCAGTCTACAGAACTCATCACTGTGTTAACCTAAATCAGCTAGGGTGGCTTGAACTGCCTAACCTGCTTCAGGTTAACCAACTGAATGCAAGGTTCTGTACCACCCCGACAATACACCTGTACTTATAAACCTCATCACCCCCTACAGTAACCTCAAGACACTTCGCTCATCTGACAGACTACTGCTACAGACTTTCAAAACTCGCAACTCATCTGGGGAATCTCTGTTTGCCAACTCTGTTGGCAAAACTTGGAACTCTCTTTCTACTGACCTTTCTTCAGAACACACACTAACTCAATTCAATAAAAGTCTAATTCAGTACTTTAAAAAGTGTTGGCTATGTCCTTGTTCTATTCATGACTAAGTCTTACCCATAATCAAGTGCTAAAAGAGGACTTCATGCCATGCTTGACTGCATTCTAGCTGTTATGTCTGTAATCTATTAGATGTTCTTCGTGTTTCACTGTTGCAGTCATAACTGTAGGGTGTTCCTGCCGGCAGGCAGCCCGAGGTCGGCCAGAATTCCAAAGTCTGGGTCCGGCGTCAGCTGTACCAGCAAGTACCCTGACGTCAGAATGCAGAGGTATAAAGCTGACAGCCGACGCCATCTTCTCCAGTCTTTCTTGCCGTGCGGTGGAAAGCAGCTCGCAAGTCGTTGGTTGGCGTATTCAGGACAACGTGATTTGATTGTCGTCGGTCCAAAGTTTTCTACTTCTCTTCTCAAGCTAAGTACCCCGTTGGGGAAACTTTTTTCTTGCTCCTCCGATGTCAGAAAAAGTTAATTGTATAACAAATACCTCATAAAGATTTCCACTCTTACTGTCTGCCTTGCTTAGGCCCTGACCACGATGTTTCTTGCTGTCGGTTCTGTGCCAGGTTTAATTCTCACACTATCAAGCGTAGGTACGATTGGGCCTTGAATTATTTCGGTAGACGATTTAATTATAGGATGTCATCGGATACTTTACAGACAACCGGAATTCAAAAGAAACGCAAGGACAAGGATAGGCCTCCGAGGTCCAAACAAGATACTTTGCAGCCGGAGCTAGCTTCGGGTTTGGCGGTCGTCAGTGAGGTGCTTTTGCAGCCCCTGTCGTCCGCCACTTCGGAACTGATGGCCGACACGGACTCCCATGGGGAGCCTTCTAGGCCTAGTATTTTATCTGCTGCAGGACCTTCGGACGTCGCTCCTTCAGATGGGTCTGGAACCGCTGTGCAGGTACCGGCTTCTGGGGGGGTTTTCAGGCCTTCTCATATCACTATTTCTACAAAGACAAAGGCAAAGTCAAAGATTCCTGTTAAACCAAGGGTTTCTTCTCAAGCTTCCTCTGATACAGCTCCCAAGTCCCAGAAGCAATTACTACGGATAGCTGAAGATTTACTGACAATGATTAGGGGGTTCTCACCCTCCTCCAGAAAAAAGGCCTAGACAGGATATTCCTTATGATTCATCTGATCAGGCTTCTGTGTCTTCTGTCTCTTCCTCTGACCAGGATTATTCTTTTCCTCCTTATGAGGATTCTGATGCAGAAGACTCTATTCCCTCTGCTTCTCCCCCTGAAGATTTCTCTTTTGGGGAAACCTTACATGAGATGAGGGAGCATTTTCATTGGGAAGGTCAGGATTATTCTGCTTCCAAGAAGAGACTTAGGGAATTTCTCCTTCTCCCTCAACACAGACCATTGGCTATTCCTCCTGTACTTGATATTGTGGATGATGCTTTTTCTGAAGCTAAGCTGAATCCTGATTCCTTGCCTCCTGCTCCTTCTAAGCCTGATAGATTTTACAGAGTCCCTGACTCCCATCAATTCTTATTTAAGAACCCTGCTGCTGATCCTGAAACCATTTCTCAGGGTTCTAGGGCTGCTAAGGCCGCTTCATCTAAAAATCCTATTCCCTCGAAAAAGGATTCTCGTGCTTTGGACAGGTGGGGCAAAAAGGTTTACACTTCTGCTACTCTTTCTATTAGAGCTTCAAATTGCCAGTTCCACATGTTCAAGTGTCAGCAATTTCCTTTGTCTGTTTTAAAGCAAAGGCTCTCTACCTTTCCTGCATGTGCAGAGGACAAGGAATTACAGGATGTATTGCATGCAACTGAACAAGTTAGCAAACCTAGTTTACATTGTGGTTTTGATGCCTTGGAAGCTTCTTGCAGGGCCGCAGCCTCTGGTACTGTTATCAGGAGACATGCTTGGCTTCGTGAGCAGAATTTACCTGAGCAGGTTAAGGCTAAACTGTTAGATGCCCCGGTTCAGCATGGTGTTTTATTTGGATCCAAGGCTGAGGAGGTTATTAAAAAGATGGAAGAAAAAGCAAAATCTATGCAGACTGTCAAAGATTTTTTACAAGTTCAGCCTCCTAGATTTTCTAGAAATTGGCCCTCCAAAAATTGGTCCTTTCCCCCGTCTGACAGGCTCAAAGGGGAAGATATAGATGCTCCAGAGGTCGGGGGCAGGCTCAGGCCTCTTACAGGTCAAGACAATGGACTGCTTCTTCACCTAGAAGGGGAGAAGACAGACCTCAATCACAAAAGAAGCAGACCCAATGACTCTCTCCGTTGGGCTACAGGTCCTCCTTGCCTGGAAGCCCCTCTCGGAGGAAAACTTTCTCTTTTCTACCAAAATTGGACTCGTATTACCCAGGACAAATGGGTTTTAGAAGTGATTTTAAGAGGCTACAAATTCCACTTTCATACTCTGCAAAGGTCTTCGGGTTGGCCGGATCTGCCAAAACATCAATGGTCAGAGGCCTTAAATCAAGTGGACACTTTATTGGCCATGAGAGCCATAGAACCTGTTCCACTTCCAGAGATGGGAAAAGGCTTTTACTCAAGACTATTTCTGGTCCCAAGGAAACAAAACTCATGGAGACCTATTCTGGACCTCTCAGTATTAAATACCTTTTTGGAGATTCCAAAATTCAAGATGCTTACTCTGCAACAACTTCTTCCCCTGCTCTCCCAGGATGCTTGGATGGTGACATTGGACCTGAAGGAAGCCTATTTACACATTCCCATCAGACAGGAACGCAGAAAATACCTCAGATTCAAGGCAGGTTCGAGACACTTTCAATTCTCTGTACTGCCCTTTGGCTTATCTACTGCGCCCAGAGTCTTTACCAAGTGTCTGGCTCCAGTAGTAGCTTATTGCAGACTCCAAAGGATTCAAATTTACCCCTATCTGGACGACTGCCTTATTCAGGCGGACAGCAAGGATCTTTTACTTCAACATCTGCAGTTTGTTCAGCGTCTTCTACTTCAGGGATTTTCAGTGAACACAAAAAAGTCACATTTGATCCCCTCTCAACAAATGATCTTTTTGGGAGCTCTTCTAAACACAAGCTTACAAAGGGCCTTCCTTACTCCAGAAAAGCAACTACAGCTGGCATCAATTTTCAAGACCTTGGCTACTCTAACTCAGCTCACTGCAAGGAAATTCCTGCAGACATTGGGCTACATGGCTTCTTGCATCCTGTTGATCCCAAATGCAAGGCTTCATATGAGAAAACTTCAATGGTACCTAAAGAGTGTATGGTCTCAGCATTACCACAGCCTGGAAACAATGATACCTCTGATTCCCTGCCTCCAAAAAGAGTTCCTCTGGTGGTCCAAGGCTTGTGCTTTAAATGAAGGGAATCCCTTTCGTCTACCTCATCCTGCTCAGATCATAACCACAGACGCCTCGGACTATGCTTGGGGAGCTCATTACCTAAACAAATGCCAGCAGGACTATTGGACAGAGAATCATATTCACTGGCACATCAACTTGAAGGAAATGTTGGCAGCCCAAAATGCTCTTCTAGCCTTCCAGAGTCTTTTGCAACCAGGCCATCTACTGATTCGCACAGACAATACCACAGTCATGTGGTATATAAACAAGCAGGGGGGCTCTCACTCATACCCCCTTTGCAGACTAGCCATGAGTTTATGGGACACAGCTCTAAATCTGAATCTGCATCTTCAAGCTCAATTCATTCCAGGAAAACAGAATCTCTTAGCAGACAGCCTAAGCAGAAATCTTTTGGATCCTCACGAATGGATGCTGGACCCCAACTTATTCAGCAGGATTACGGCAGTTTGGGGTTGCCCCCGGATAGATCTGTTTGCATCTCATCTCAATCATCAGCTGCCTCTATTTTGCACCAGGTCCTTCCACAAAACAGCTTGGAAAGTGGATGCCCTGTCTTTCAGTTGGAGGAATCTTTCGGGATATGCCTTCCCTCCTCTTCCTCTTCTGCCTCGGGTGTTACTGAAAATAAAACAGGACAAACCCAAGATTATCATTTTGGTAGCTCCAAATTGGCCTCGGCAGTTTTGGTATCCAACTTTGACACCTGTTCTTGGAACCTCCATGGATTCTGCCTCTGTTTCCTTCTCTTCTGTCCCAGCATCAGGGTCAGATGCTACACTCTCAAATCAAGACTCTTTGCCTGGCAGCTTGGCTCTGCAAGGGCCTTTGATTCATTCTGCTTTTCCCAAACAAGTTTTGGATATTCTCTTAGAAGCTAGGCGCCCTAGCACTAGAAAATCTTATACTTCTAAATGGAATAGATTTTGTATTTGGATGCGGGATCAAGGTTCTGATCCTCTTTTGCCTGACATTTCTTCCATTTTACTTTACCTCTCAGACCTTTTGCTTAAAGGCCTCTCCTTTTCTTCCATTAAAATTCATGCCTCTGCTATCTCGGCTCATAACATCACTGATCCCCCCCATCTTCTCTCACCAGCTGGTGAGACAATTCTTGAGAGGGGCTAAGAATTTAAGACCTCCCAGAACTCCTCCTGTTCCTGCTTGGGATCTTAATTATGTTTTGGAGAAGCTTACTTTACCTCCCTTTGAGCCTGCTGCTGCTTCGGATATCAAGTTCTTATCCTGGAAGACAGCTATTTTATTAGCATTGACTTCTGCAAGAAGGGTGTCAGAGTTGCAAGCTCTCATGGCTGTGGAACCATATCTTATTTTCCACCAAGACAGAGTTGCCTTGTACCAATCCTACATTTATGCCTAAGGGGATTTCTAAAGTGGCTTTAAATCAGACTATTCACCTTCCTACTTTCTTTCCAAATCCTCAAAACAAAAGGGAGAGGATTTTACATTCATTGGACGTACACAGACCACTTGGTTTTACCTGGACAGAACTAAAGATTTCAGAAAATCTGATCAGTTGCTTATCTCTTATGCCTCCAGTTCACTAGGCAAGGCTATTTCTAAGCAAACTATTTCCAAATGGATTGCTCATGGGATAAGGTTTTGTTACTCTCACTTTGGGAAGCAGATTCCAGGTACTGTTAGAAGTCATTCTACTAGAGCAGCTGCCACTTCAGCAGCTTTTCTCAGAGGAGTTCCTACCAAGGACATTTTGGAAGCTGCCACTTGGAGTTCAATGCATACTTTTTCTAAGCACTATAATCTCCCTTTGTATTCTAAGTCTAGGGCAGGTTTTGCCTCTGCTGTCTTGCAGGGTCTTCTGGCTGCCCCTTCTTCTGCATAACCTCCTCCCTCATCACAGCTTTGGGATTCCACCCTACAGTTATGACTGCAACAGTGAAACACGAAGAACATAGTACAGTTGTGTACACATACCATAAATGTAGATGTTCGAGTGTCTTCACTGTTGCAGTCGGTGTTTCCCTCCCACTTATCCCCTCTTATTTTTTGCTTGTTCTATCTTCCTCTTCTTTTGTGGTGTATTTGTGCTTCCTTTTGGTTATTTTGGGGGACTTCTGACATCTGGGGCAAGAAAGACTGGAGAAGATGGCGTCGGCTGTCAGCTTTATACCTCTGCGTTCTGACGTCAGGGTACTTGCTGGTACAGCTGACGCCAGACCCAGACTTTGGAATTCTGGCCGACCTCGGGCTGCCTGCCGGCAGGAACACCCTACAGTTATGACTGCAACAGTGAAGACACTCGAACATCTACATTTATGGTAGGTGTACACAACTGTACTTTCTACTACTGAGTCTGTTTGACATTAAATATCCTTTTAATGTAGGTATCACTGCCCTGAATTTGCAAACTTCGTTTATATGTAATTATGCAGTTATATAATTGTTTGTTCTGTGTACGTCTGGAGCTTTTCTCCCTGGGCCTGTGCTGAAAAAGGACATGTATCCAGTCAGACTATCCCAGTCAACAAATGTAGAATAAATAAGTAAAATAAATTGTGTGCCCCTACAGTGATTGGCACATCACCCAGCCCCTGAAAGGGGTTATGCCATATAAAAAAAATGTCCTTGTAACTTGGATGCTGGTGAGAACACACTCAAGAAAGAAAATTAATTTACAGTTGCATGAATGTTAGCCAGCTTTGGACAGTTCTCACTTGAACACTAGACAAGCATTTCTGATTCAAGTGTGGCTTGATGGTCTCTGGGCACAGGGGCAAAAAGAACTTAAAAAAATATCAGTCAACTAAGTTATTGCATTTTGTTCTCCCTTCATGTACTTGTGTCCAGTGAGACTCAATTGGTTAACAGATGTCTTAGAAGACAATACTCAGGAGAATCTAAGTCTGCTGTTTCAGATGGTATGCTGTGAATTTTAAGACCGAGTTTGTTGCAGATGGCTTCAGTTAGTCGAGTGAAACTTGATTATGAAATATAAATTATGCACTTATTGACTCATTCTCCATTACCCTCGTATCTCAAATTTCACATTTTTGTAGCGTTTCTTGTATATTACTACACTGAGTTTTAGTGAAAGGTGGATAATTGCAGTGACTTTGTTATAGACATACTTTCTGCCTATGCCTCAGAACCCATAAAAAATGAATTCTGCATAAAACGATTTGTAGTATGGGGAGTGCCATGATTACACTTCAGAAATGGAAAAAAGATGAACCTTTCATGTGCTTCTGTAGTGTGAGACCCAACTGTAACACCACTTTCAAAGGTGTGTAACATTTGTTACACAACCTCTAAGCACTGTTACATTCTGGTGTCAGGAAAGAGACTTTCCTTCACACGCAACTGTCCCTGAATGTCTTTCCTCATACGTATATGGAAGTTTACAGACATCAGTCTTGAAGTGACTTATTTAAATTAGTGCAGTATTTCAAAACTGTCCCTGACTTTTTCCTGCAATTACATTTACTTGCTGTTTATGGGACAGAATTCACTAAGTGCTTTACTGTCTATCAAAGCTGGCAAAACACTTCAACTTTTTTTTCCCCCCTGTAACTGGTAGTACATGGAGTAGATAAAACTCCATGCTATACAAAATTTATCATTGGGTCTCACTGATCATAACCGGTTGTGTCAAACACATAACATGGGTACGATTGGAGACCCAATCATAACCCTCTGTTACGTCCACCTGTTCATCTGTTATTCACTGTACTTCAGACCTCTGTTCCACAATACTCTTCTACCAGCAGATAATTTTATCTCCAATATTGCCCTTGGGCAATATTCGCTGTACTTATTCTGTTACTTCCCTCAAGAACGCCTTCTTTTATTTCTAATATCACTCAGTCACTATTTTCCTGTTCTCACTGGTCCATACTTACTTGCCTTTTCTGTTCATATTCCTTGTAAGTCTGTGGCAAAGTTTTTCATTTGACACTCAGGTTTTCATATACATTCTTCATCTTTTTCCCATATATTTCATCAATAAATGATTCTCCTACTTTTTGCCCAGTGTAAGTTCTTAGTGCAGCGATCATCCTTCACTTTGTTTATGCCTCTGCTCAACTATTTACCTCACCCACACATCCCATCATGTCATTTTCATTATATCTTCTTTCTCCCTCAACATATTTAAAGAAATTACACTGTCATAAATCTTTAGACCACAACCCATGTCAGGTAAGACAATTTTTGTCACTTTTTGCAGTTTTAAAACTCTTCGCTATGGAACTTTTGAATGAAACAACCATCTACCAGCACATCATAGCACAGCACATGCAGTCTTCCAAAAAAAGATAGAATTTATTCTTAATTTTCTGCAAGATCTGTTCTTGAGCAGAATAAATCTAAATTTTAGATCCGATTAATCAGAATGGTCACTGCACTTCAGGAACTTATAGCTTTTTTTAACCTAGTAATAACCTTTTTTACTACACCAACATTTTGAAGAAGTGTTGGAATATAATTACCAAGGTTAACTGGAATTTAAAAATGCAAATGTGTGGAACCTGTGAGACAAACTGTTATATCTTGGAAAACCCTTATCTTGTGCCAGACCCTATCATCATTATAATCTGTGGTAATCTCTTCTATGATCTGTTTAACTTATCATGACCATGTGTGTCTTTTAATTTTATGTAAACTTGAGCAATTGCCTCAAACTTATCCTGAATGAAATTAAACCCATTCCAGGTACTGATTTGTTGAGACACAAACCCAGTTTATTCCACTAGCCACAAGTTTTAATGGTAAAATCCACAAAAATCCAAAAATGTAATCTTCTCTAGCCAAGCCATATGAGGCTCAAAAGACCTCGCATGTTAAAATCTCATCTTGATGGATCATTTAAGTTCCTAACCTTAAAGAAGGGTTATTGCTCAGCCAGGTTATCTTAATGCCGTCTGTGTGCTCAGAAGAGTTGTAGGCAGCACAGCTAGTGTAGGGAATGCCAGTTTTGTTGAATTCTCAGTGGAGGTATCTGTCAGCTAGATTGATAACACAATACTCTACTTGTGTCAGGTGTACAGGTGAAAAAACCTGCAAAGTTTGACCAAAATATTGGTCAGGAGCTATTTCCATTTAAATAAATGAATTTACCTACTACAAGTAATATGTTGCAGAGTTGCATTCTTAAGCACACACAATTTATAAATGTGTGTACTAGATGGAATGCCGCAGTTAGCTGAATAGTTTTGAACAGATTCCTTGCCTTGTTAGGCATTTATCTATGCAGTTAGTATATAACCCATCACTGAGACGCTGTAGTGAGATGAGTTTAGGAGAGTGCAAAGCTCACTTTTTGTTTCACTTTGTTTTTTCTAAGCATTTACTGCTGGTGCCCTGTTGCTTTCCACCATTTGCTGTGTCAGGTTGACCTTTGGCAGTCTGCATAGAAGGCATAAAGGAAACAGAAGTGTCCCAGTATGACATAGTTCTGATAGTAGGAAAGGATTTATTTCCTTTGAATTGTCTGTAACCCTACCCACTGCACACAGTTGATGAATGAATTGTGTATGCACATGCTGCCAGCTTTTTACTCAAACTGTGAGTGGTCTGACTTCATTTTTCCTTCACTTTTATTTATTTATTTTTTTTGCCTGAGTTGTAGCCTCGGTCTGTTACAAAAGGGGTGATATCCAGCAGGAAACATTTGCTTTACCTTTTCTGGAGAAAGAAAGCTATTAAAATCTTATTACTTCCTTCATCTGCTAGTCTTCTGTCCTCTGTTTGCAGCTGAAGCTTCGGTCACTGATTTTGAATACTGGAACTTTCCATTTGAGCCAGCAATATAGCTGTGTTTAGTTGCAGACATTTGTAAAGCCTATTTCAGAAACCTGTAAATTATGTTTGATAGCGAAGTACTGCCTCATCTGTCCAGATGAAACTGTTAAAACCTTGTGCTGTATCAGTGTGTGGTGGAATATGTCAGTCTGCATTTCTTGATAACATCATAATGCTCAGACTTCCAAGATGGCTGCACATTGAGTAACAGCTTAATTCTAGCTCTCCCAATGTGAAACTAGAAACTTATCAGACAAAACCAGTGAACCTAGATTTCTAGGTTAATTTCAGTAACTGGCTAGTAAGTGCACTGCCTGATTGCCAGGAAAAAATAAATATAGAGGACCTGAAGACAAATCGGCTACAAAAGGTGACAAAAAACATGGACTGAGAAAAGTACTGTAGCTATTGATCAAAAAGCAGTGCAAGCTCCAGACATGACTTCCAGTAGACCTAGAGGAAAGTATAAGGCAACTGCACACAGACCTGACTAAGATAAGTGAACCACTGATGGAGTATATCAACTCAAACAATAAAAGGCTGAAAATAAATGGAAGAGGCTTTAAAAATATCCTCAGATAAGGTGATGAAACTGCAAAACTCACAGGTTGAAATGAAGAAAAGGCTGGCTGAATATGAGACTGCAGAAGAAGAGGTGTTTCAAAAAATAATAGCATTAGAGGACAGAGCACATAGGGAAAACCTGAGCTTTTCTGCTGTACTTGAGAAACTGGAAGGAACAGACTATTAATTTAATGAAAGCACAAATAAGCAACTTGACTGGTATTCCACAATATGAATTGTTAATTAAAAGGGCATATTATGTGTATGCTCTAAACCTAGCTATGAGAAAACAACCTAGACCTTTAATAGTAAAGATGCAATCTTACCAGCAGAAGGAATTGGTACTGAAAAAAAACTGTGGCAGAAGGACAAAATACTAAAAGGGTGAGACAGCAGAGTGTTTGTGGAGAAAGACTACTCATTATATATCAGGTTGAAGAGTTATTCAGGGAATGTCGAGAAGCAGGCATGAGATTCAAACTGCTGTACCCATCTAACTTCAATATATTTTTCCTTGGAAGAACAAAATCATTTTTTGATGAAGTACAAAAGTTTGTCCAACAAAAAGTGAGCTGTATAAGAAAAGGAGATTATACTTCTTGTTCTTCTGGTAAGAAAACAAACGCAGAGGGAGTGTGCCAGTGAAACCTTTTCCACTGTTTCAATGGAAAATGCTTAAGAGAGGGGAAAACAGCACAAGAGTTGACTAGAAGACTCAAGAGTGTGATGAAAATGAGGCAGAGACAGGGTTTGGGAGAAGGAGATGAACAGGAAAAAAACAAGACAATCTGGAAATATTGGACTTTCTTAGACTTTGTCAAACTTGTAGAGGAATGTAAAGCATATGCCCTACTTCATGTCATTAATGTTATGAAAAATACTCAGGAAAGGGGAAGGGGAGGGAGAAAGTCAACTGTAAGTAAAACAAAAATTTTTCTTCATAGTACTATTTAAATCGTGCATGATTTTCTATGCATGCTATAAATTTTTTCAGTTATTTTTAAGTTTAACGGTGATACTAATGTAAATAGGTGCGCTTATATATATATATATATATATATATATATATATATATATATATATATGGTTCCCTATCAGAAGCCTGAAACACTATAAGCCTGAAAATCAAAATCCTGAAACCAAAAGCCTGAAAATTCAAAATCCCGAAAACCCAAAATCCTGAAACTCAAAATCCTGAAAACACAAATAATGCTAATATGTCACTATAAAGACACTAATATCTACCAACTGACCCTGACCCTAACCCTAAGGTCCGTCACTATCGCACTCACCTGACCAGCCCTAACCCTAACTCACTTAAACGCCCCTAACCCCAATATTTGTCACTATTGCATACATGCCTAACCTGCCCTAACCCTAACTCAAACCGCTAACCCTAACATAAAACCAACCACACTTACCTGAACCCAGCATGACCTAACACCACAGGGCTAACAATAACAAAGCCACAATGACGTCAGTATGTCCATTTTGTGTTTTCAGGATTTTGAGTTTCAGGATTTTGGGTTTTCGGGATTTTGAATTTTCAGGCTTTTGGTTTCAGGATTTTGATTTTCAGGCTTATAGTGTTTCAGGCTTCTGATAGGGAATGATATATATTATATATATATAAATGTTTGCCCTTTACTCTTTTTCCTTGTTCAGTTTTAAGAAATGTAGACATTGCAATGAAAAAAAAAAAGATCTGGTTAAAAGAGCATAACAAAAGAAAAATGAGTTTGCTTTTTCTCATTCGATAGGGGAATGATGACTGAGCCAAGGCCATTACCTCAATCTAGCAACAAGTAACAGACTTTAAGGCAAAGCAAGTAAATAAAAAAGAATATTGAATATTATAAGGCTTTTTTTTCTAGTAAACAGTTTTATGTGTGGTTCTGATGTCTCTACCAGACAATCTGATAAAGAGAAATGGCTTGGAGAAAATGTTTTTTGAAAACATTTCATGTATTTTCCTAGCTGAGAGAGCTGTAAAGATGAGATAAAACCAGAGAGCACTTGATAGAACCCCAGGCTATACCGTGCGTCTTAGCATGGATAACCTTTCTTTTAAGTTAGCTCGAGGCTGTGTGTATGGCTGCCAGTTGGAACATTTGTTCCTATTAGGAGGGTAAAACTTCATTATTTGAAGATGTACATAGTTTTGTGTATTGTTAACTTAATAGGTTTTAGGGGGTATTGGGTTTGTGTGTGTATTTTTGTTTGATGGTTTTCAGTAAAACAAAAAGTTCTATAAGACATGACATAGGCTCAAATGGAGATGACAAGAAACAACTGTATAAAACATTAACTTGCCAAACAATACATGCATGTAACACAAAAAACAAAACTAGACATTTAAAAAAAGCACTGTTATACATAAAAGGTTGGAAAAATGATCTCTCAAAAATGTGATGCTTTCTATAATGTCTTTAAACATTAATGGTCTCTCAGATAAATACAAAAAAGAAAGAGTAGTGAACTATATTAAAAAATGTAAAAAGTGCAAGTAGCTATGCTGCAGGAGACACACTTGGAAAGAACTGAATATGTGAATTTGATAAATGGTTTTGGGATGGTTATTCAGCGGAATACTCATGGCAAAGGAAAAGAGGAGTACCTATATTAATTGCAAGAGGAGTTCCAATAGTAATAGAAGAGGTTAAAAAAGATAATAATGGTAGATATGTAGTACTAAGGGTCTACTGACAAGGGAGGGGGATTACATTGGTATGTATTTATATTCCACCGAAAACTGCTGTAATGGAGCTTAAAAACATTCTGGGAGAAATTATCAGCTTTCAGTAAGGAATATTACTTATTGGTGGGGACTTGAATTTGATTTGCAGTAGTGAAGATGTGTCTAGGGGGCCCAGAAAGGAAAATTTAACAAGGGAGGGTAGATTTTTAAAGAAATTTATGATAATACTTGGCATGGAAGCATAGAAATATGAAAATCAAGAAAAGGTGCAAATGGAAATATTTATGGAAGAATGAAATATGCCAAGGTTAGATGTAGAGTAGGCTCAATTACTAACAGATAAGATAGGAGGTGATGAGTTAAAAATGGTTATGTATAACCAATCTACAGGAAAGTCCCCAGGACTAGATGATATTCCTGTTTAAGTTTGGAAGCTAGAAGGGAAAAACTGCTAAAGATCTGGAAGGTTTTGTTTAACAGTATTTTAAGAGAAGAAGTACCAACATCTTGGAGAAAGCAGTGGTAGCTGTAATACCTAAAGAGGGTATCAGATCCAGCTTCATACATGCCCGTTTCAATACTAAACAATGGTTATAAAGTGTTTATCTATAATGGCTAGAAGAATGGCAAAAGTGATGCCAAAATTGATAAATATGGATCAATGTGTTTTTGTGGCGGAGTGGCAAACATTTGACATTAACAGAACACTAATGATCCAGACAGAAGCAGACTGTAAGGAAATACTACTGTTAGTGAGTCTTGATGCAGAGAAAACATTTGTCAGATTATGTTGGGACTGAGCAGAGCAATGGAAGCATTTGCATTCCCTGACAAAATTATAAGGTTGATTAGGAGGACAAATGAGGGATCAGAGGTGAAAATTATAGTGGGTGGGGTCCTCACTGATCATCTCTGCTTGAGCAGAGGAACTAGGCAGGGGGTGTCTATTCTCCTCTTTGTTGTTTGCATTATATTAAGAACCACTGGCACAGAAAATAAAGGACTCAGAAATTCAAGGATATAATTGGTATGGTAGTTAAGAAAAGCTGGCTCCATTTGTAGATGACGTTATTTCATATCTGACAAAACCAGAAAGGGACATTACCATGCTGTGGAACATTGATACAGTTTTAAATCTTTTCAGGATACAAAATTAATGAAGCTAAAACAAAGGCAGTACTGGTAAATTATGTACCCACATATTAATTGGTTCAGCATTATCTGTACTTATGGGAACATGATAAAATGAAGTATTGAGGAGTATGCATTAAAATGATTATGGTGTAGCAGCTATGTGGGAAGACACTATACAAAAGATAATAAAAAAACTGAGAAAATAGAAGCTCTGTTGTATGGATATTAATAGTAAGATACAAGCAGTTAAAATGTTTAGTCCCTTTCATCTTGTACACAGGTCAGGCATATATTTATCAACCAGAGGAGAAGTTCTGGATGCAATTAATATGAAGGATTTTATCTGGGAGGTGAAGATGGCAAGAGTCAAGTGGGATAAGCTTATTCTTACAGTAGACTAGGGTGGATTGGGATTACCTGATTTGAAGAGGTATTTCAGAGCAACACAATTACGTCTCCTATACATACCACAAGCAGAAAACTATCATTCAAAATGGAAAGAGAAGAAACAGGGTGGAAGCTTGAGAAATGAGGAGAGGCTAGGATTGTGGATCTAGACCTTTAAGGAGAACAATAATCATGTAGAATGTTGTATTCATCAATTAGCAGAAAGGATTCTAAGAACTAAGAAAGGAGATTCTGTCAGTAGGGATGACTGCAGTTGGGGATACATCCAACAGGAAAGAGGGGACTGGAATTTATTGGAGAAGACTGGCAAAGGAATCAAGCTATTGGGAGCAAATAACTAGAGAGGGAAAGGTAATAGAATGAGAAGATGCCAAGAACTGATTTGGACTGCAGGTTAGAGATGGTCTTCCCTATCAAGGATTGATACCAGAGTGTTGAGAAAGATAAATAAATAGGGGGATCCTAAATGAAAGACCAGCACTGGTAGAAATTTTAGTAGAATCTAGAACAGAAGTTGCTGTTAAGAAAGGAATAATTAGTAGAGCTTATAAAATATTTTACAATAACTATAAGAATCGATCAGAGGAGGTTAGAAAGGATTAGGAAGAGAGGGTGTATAAGCAACTCACAAAGAAACGATGGGGTAAAATATGTATATCACCCACATATGAAACAAAGTCTAGAAGAATTAGGATCTTTGCTTTGAAGTGTTTACATTGGTAGTTTTATACCCCAAGTAGACTCCAAATAATTTTTCCTTAGGTAGACAGCAAATGTTGGAGGTATGATGGTGGAAGAAAGAGGTAGCTGGGAACATATTTTCTGGGATTGTAATGAGTTGGCAAACCTTAGAGATTCCCTGCAGACTGCTCTGTCAGAGATGCTGGGTGAGCAAATTGGTGTAACTAAGGAAATTATTTTTTGAGCTGTGATACAGAGTCAGAATTGCCTAGATATAATAAGGCCTTGCTGTGTCTAACTATGATGGTTGCAAAAAAAAGTAATTATTAGAAAATGGAAATCAAAGTCTAAACCAACTTTACTAGAAGAAGTGAGGATAGTCACAGAGATAAAGTAACTGGAATTGGGATCTTTAGAAAAGGGTAAGAGCAAATTACACAGGAAAAAATGGGAAGTGTGGGATCAGTATATGCAGAGGAAGAATGAGGTTTAAAATACGAAAATAAAATTGCCAAAGATTCCAAAGGCAACCACAAGGCATTCTGTAGCTATGTCAAGAATCTAAATGGCAATCCTCAGATCTGCTCTGAACTACAACAGAATGGCATTAGATGTACTAATCCCAAGGATATTGCCAGTATCCTGGCAGATCGATTCAGTGCCAGTTTCACCCCCCTCTCACCCCATAAAGGACCCATCTCAATACCGAAAGTGTGTCAAATTCCAGTAATGGCCACACAGGTAAAAACCACACTCTCCAAAGCTACAAATACAGCATCCATGAGACCAGACAACATCCTGGGCTGTGCGCTACATGAACTACAAAATGAACTGTTACCTCACCTAAGTGTCATGTTTAATCATAGCCTCACCTCAGGCTTCGTGCCCACTGAGTGGCACACAGCTACAGTTATCCTACTACACAAGGGGGAATCCACCTTGGATCCTGGGAACTACCGCCCCATCAGTCTGATGAGCCTGATCTGCAAGGACATGGAACATATTATCATGGAACTTATAAACAAAGACATTGGCAACCATCAGACACTGGACCCCACACAGTTTGGGTTCGTGAAGGGCCGCTCCTGTCAACTGAACCTGATTGAGTTCTTTGAATCAGTCTCCAGAGCTGTGGATGAGGGTAAGGCGGTCCACACAGCCTATCTGGTCCTCGCCAAGGCCTTCAACACCATCTCCCACTCTGGAGTCATAGATAAACTTACTAAGCTGGGCATTAATCCCTATGTCACTCGGGTTGCTAACTGGCTTACTGACAGAGCCCACACTGTAAAAGTAGCCGACTCCAAATCCAGCTCCAGACAAGTGGAGTACCTCAGGGTTCAGTCCTGGGACTGCTCTTGTTTGGCATCTACTTCTCTGAAGTACAGGCCAACACTAAGGGACTCTGGCTAACAAAGTTCGCAGATGACTGCAAACTGGGAGCCATTATTGAATCCCCAAATGATGTGGATATTCTACAGAAGGGCCTTACAGAAACAGATGCTTGGTGCCAGAGCTGTGGGCTCAAGCTCAGTGCCAAGAAATGTATAGTTATCCCCTTTTGGAAAAAAAATGTACCCGTGAATTACCACATAGGTGGCAGTACATTAAACACCGAATGTGTGATAAGAGACTTAGGGACACAGGTGGACAGTGGTCTCACCTTTGATAACCACATCACCACAACAGTCAGGAAATCATTCAGTGTGGCACACCTCATCACTAAGGGCTTTTCATCCAGAAAAAAGGAGGTCATTGTCCCACTGTACTCATCCCTCATTAGACCCATTATAGAATACAACGCCCCATTTGGTGTGTACCTCTCAAGACATCTACAACAACTGGAAAGGCCACAGAAATACCTCATTAAAGGAATCACAGGCCTGAAGCAGATGCCCTATGATGATAGTCTAAAAAAACGTCAGCTATAGTCTGTCGCATATCGTCTACTCAGAGGCAATCTCTGCTTAACATACAAGGTCATGTCAAACCCAGAGCTGTTGGACATGCTACACTTAAAGAAATCCCAATCCCTTAGAACCACATGCTCCAGGGATATCTAAACCTTGTCATCACAATGACTCAAACATGCTGGAGGGATAGGTTCCTGACCCAGAGACTCCCCAGACTCTGGAATAGACTGCCCGTACATGTCAAGCAGAGCACCTCTTTGGCCCTCTTCAAAAGAAACCTTGACGATTGTATGGGAGATAGGAAATTCACCACGGGGATCACGTCAGTCGCCCTGCTAGACAGGGGTCCAGGGAAGTAAATATTGTGGGAAGACATAGCCAGGGAATTGTTATGGCTAGGCTTGTATAAGGCCCTAGGGCCAATAGCTTAGAACCAACCTATGAAAAGGCAGGAACCGAATGAGTTATGTAATGGTTGTAAGCTAATATCAGCAAACCTTGAGTCCTGGAATTTATTCACAAAAACCTTTATTGAACATGTACCAGACCACAAACGGAAAAAGGATAAAATAGCTCCACAGTACAAGATACCATCATCAGAGTACAACATAAGTGACTTTGTCATCCCTTATATACAACTGTAGGTAATTCAATTAACAATTGATCAGTCAATTAACTGATAATAGGAAAGTCAGAAAAGCATCATATAAAAGGTAAAATGAACAAACAAATATTACTTAAGCAAGACTTGAATAAACTAGAAATAATGCTGCAGTGTAGTAAATATAATTGTACAATTATTGTTAAAAACTCTCTCATTAATTTAATATAAGAAATTCATAGAATAAAAGATATAAAATACTAAATATTCTAAAAATTGTAAGTTGACCTAAAAAGGTAGTGTGTTGATAAAATAGAATGCTTTGTTAAAATATATAAAATTGTCTGAGTGTAAAATGCATAAATAAATATATTTGTAATAAATATATATATATAAAAAATTATATTATAAATGTATCAATAATATAATAATTAATAATATAAATATTAATAAATGTGCATTTACATAAAATAAATTGTTACCATAAATTAATATAAAAAATACAATAATATTAAAAATGTATGTAGTACTATTTAAAATTTTTTAAGTTTCTAAGTATATAAATAGTAGTAATTGTCATGAATAACAAAGACCAACATTGACTCAAACAACAAAAAATATATTAATGAAAAACAAAATTCATATAAACTGTGATCTTAGTTTTAATATGCTAGAAATAGAAATTTGTTCATTCAGACCTGGCTGTTTACAGGCATTGAGCCTGAGTTGCCATAAACATTCTTTTGATTCTAACTTTGTGTTTATTGAATGGTACCTTGTCAATGACAAAAAACAAAAATCTCTTGAAATTATTACAAGTTGTAGTGTGGTTAAACAAAGTGTTAGTAGATATATGTCTTTTAATATCACTTAGATGTCTAATGGTTTACCATACTGGTGTTGCAATTACAGTGACCAGGGCATTTCAGGGTTTTGCCATAATTGTGTATTGAAATATAGGACCGACCCACACTTACTCATCCTAGAATGCCTCAATTGTTCACTATTGTAATTGGTCTCAAAAATGTTTTTCAAATTTTTGCCTTTGCTAAATGTAATTTTGGGTACCATTCCTAAAATGTCAGAGAGTTCAAAGTCCGTGTCTATAATACTAGTCCATAATTCATGAACACAGTTAACTATCTCTTGTGCTTGATTGTTAAAAGGAATGATAAATGCATCATTTCTAGAGGTAGAGACCTGTGAGGTAGTTCCTTCAAAAGTTTCAAAATCAATGATGGGTTTGTATTTAGTCAACCTCATAGATGTCACCTCTTTACTAATATTTGATACTAGATCGTGAGGGTAACCTCTATCAAAAAACATATTCATAAGAAATTCCAACT
Source organism: Protopterus annectens (assembly GCF_019279795.1). Lineage (NCBI taxonomy): Eukaryota > Metazoa > Chordata > Ceratodontiformes > Protopteridae > Protopterus > Protopterus annectens. Next base: position 953,343,215 of record NC_056727.1, read on the forward strand.
CTTGTTTGAACACTTGATTGTTACTAACAAGTCTGGACAGTCTGACCATTTGGCCTTTGACCAAATTCTTTTTTTGATGAAAAGGATGACAGCTTTTCTTCCTAAATAGAGTTGATTCAATTTTGTTGTTGGTAACTATGAGTTTGATGTCCAGGAATTCCACATAATTATCGAAAATGTTACTAGTAAATTTTAATTATGTAATGGTTGACAATGACTGAATATGTTATAAGTGACGTATAATGTTTGCAGCTGTTGGCATGGTTTGTAATGTATAATGTTTGCAACTGAGATCGCATTGGTATGTTTTTTTCATTTATATAAATGTAAGATTATCTGAGCCATACATGATAATTTAATAAAGATGTTTCTTGTTTAAAAAAAAAAATTGTAATGATCATTGCTGCAGAAACTTGACTGTATGAGTACTATTTGCTGATGGTGAATGTTGTGCCTATGCCAGCCTGATGATTTTTAGCAGTCTAATTCTCTTTGTGCTCATGGCTGTGGCCTCAGTTATTTTTTGTTAACTGAAATGAATGTTTTCTTTGTTAGTTCATCAGTTGATTCTGCCTAAAGAAAAATCTTGAAAGTGAAAGAATACGGGATGCTGTTCAGTCTTTCTATCAAAAAAAGTAAACCATGATCCCTTCAATGATTGCTGTACTAGGGCAGACATCGAATGATGGATCCAGGCCTCTTTTGCCAAGTGAAACAATTCCCTGTCTTGATGCTGATATGAAGATCTGTTCATTCACCCTGTTTTCCTGATCACCTCACTGTTTGAGTGTGTTCTGGTTGGGGGAAGTAGGGTGCAACAGGCTGATTCAATTTTCAGATCTTTAGTTTTGTTCCTGGTGTTCAACATTTCCATACCACACACGAGACATATTGCATAAGTTCCCAGGAGTCTACTAAATGAATTACGTCTGAACCTTTTCTGAATATTGCTGCGAAGACTTCCCACATTTTCACCATTCGTCTGTGTGATATTCCAACTTTTGGTTGGAATTCAGAGGGACCAAACACTGGAGGGGCAGATGCCCATATCTGTACTAGCTACTTGTCTGGGAACATAAATATTTGACACCCTAGTTGCACAATTTTGGGGTATTGCAGGATCAGGAGTCAATTACTTGGACAGCTGAAGTTTCTTCTCTTTCGGCTGCTGATTGCAAGATTTTTGCGTAGGAATGCTTTATCATAAAGGGTGGCACAGGTTCTAGCAACCCCAGACCCATCAACTTCTGAGACTTAAGCTGAAAAGACAAATAAGTCTCCATCACTGGTTTTAGTATTCTGTAAGTTTTTTAAGGAAGCTGAATCACTGAGCAAATCTTTTTCCCTTTGATCTGGATAATGACTTTGAGGATGAAAACTTACTGTCATCTGACGTTTTCGTAGATGTCTGTTTTGTTGAGACTTTAATTGAAGGCCATTTAAAGTGGACTAGCAAGGAGCTTGACAGCACCTAAACACATATGCATGGTTGCCAAAACTCAGTGCAAGTAAACTGCTTGCCAGTACCTTCTTAAGTCTACCAGCAAAATGTACATTCTGAGTTGTCAGCGACGTGATTTTGAGCCACTTGTTCGAGAGCAGTTTGTTTCTATAGAGAATCTGACTTCACTGATCCAAAGGAATCTAAGAAAGTAATGTCTAAATACTTTTCAAAACAGTAGTGAAAGCAGGATCATATGTAGGTTTGACTGTTAGCCGCTGGACTCGTATGGTAGAGAGAGGCGAGATGCAGAAAAAACATGTTGACCTGACACAAGGCATTACTGTTGTTTCCTTGAAACACAAAAGCAAAACAGAACATCTTAGAATGGCACAAACAACTGTTGAATTGATGTAGTTTTTTTAACTTGAGAACTTATAGCTTGAAGTATGGCTGTATTATCTGTGCTAGTTGCTTGTTGCCTGCTTATTCTTTCTTTTCTTGTCTATATGTTTTTGTCCCTGCAACAACAAATCATCAAGCCTTCCCCAATCAGACTTGAGCCCATTTTTTCTCCTAGCGGTGGGGATCCGCCCAGATCCCCTATGATGAGAGTTGTCCGGGGGGGGGGGTTGGGGGCTGTCATTCAGGCAGTCTTGAAGGTTGTTTGTGCCTTCTTCAGCATCATGGAAATGGAGACTACTTAAAATAGTCAAGCCCCTCCCCTGAGTGGGGGAGACATACAACCTGCATCACCACAGACACGACAATATATTCTGCTATACAAGTAATATGCTGCTTTTTTACTGAAGGCTACCACCCTTTGGCAGCTTGATGCACCACATGCCCACCCCTTTCCTCTGAATGGCTGCTACATCCTGTGACTACCTTCCCCTAAATAGGCATACCTATCATCTCTGCCAGCTCTGCCTAGCGCCCTCCCAACTAATTGAATGATCAGCAAATTAGTTCATGTTGTGCACTGCATGTAAAAATGATGCTGTTTGTTTTCTTTTATATTAAAGTATGCTTACCTTGGTATATTTTGAGATAACAGACATGATGGGATGATTTAGTTAAGATGTTTAAAGTCTTTAAGAAGAAATATTGAAAGCAACGGCTGGTGCTAAAAGTAGAGGAGGATGGGAAGAGAAGCAGTAAGGTGCTGCTACATAGTATATTATTTTAATTAGTTGGACTGTTAAGTTAGTGATTCACTGAGCTTTTTAATCTGACTTGTTCATGTCACCACTTGCTTGAAGTGTGTTTTTATTCATTATATTCAGGTTATGCATCTCTTCAGTGGAAATGTTCCTAAAAAAATTGAGGGCTGGTGGCAATGCAGACCATTTCACATGTAGAGAGATGGATACATTGCCTAAAAGTACAATCAGACTTACAAACTGTGTGTGGTGGACACGTGCCTAATAGTACCATCTGACTTACAAACTGTTTGGTGGATGCATTTGCCTAATAGTGCCATCTGACTCACAAACTGTGTTTGGTGGATGCATGTGCCTAATAGTACCATCTGACTTGCAAACTGTGTTTGGTGGATGCATTTGCCTAATAGTGCCATCTGACTCACAAACTGTGTTTGGGGGACACATTTGGCTGATAGTACCATCTGACTCACAAACTGTGTTTGGGGGACACATTTGGCTGATAGTACCATCTGACTCACAAACTGTGTTTGGGGGACACATTTGGCTGATAGTACCATCTGACTTACAAACTGTGTTTGGGGGACACATTTGCCTAATAGTGCCATCTGACTCACAAACTGTGTTTGGGGGACACATTTGCCTAATAGTACCATCTGACTCACAAACTGTGTTTGGGGGACACATTTGGCTGATAGTACCATCTGACTCACAAACTGTGTTTGGGGGACACATTTGGCTGATAGTACCATCTGACTCTCAAACTGTTTTGGTTCTCTTCATCTTCTAGCTATCCTGGCACTGTTTGTGCTGTAGAGTTATAATTCAGGAACATAACCAGAAGTCATAACCTTAATTTTTTATATTTTTAATGTTTTGTATATTACCTAAGATAAATGGACAAAATAATGAGCAAAGTGTTTATCTGACATGTCATTCTTTTCTTTTTCTTTTTATGACTTAGGAAATGAAGCAGTCAGTCTCTGACAGCAAGTCCAAGATTGACGCTCTAGCTTTTGATGTTCAGTTTTTTATCTCAGAGAAAGCCCAAAATCTCACTCCTCAACAGAGCAGACAGCTATTGAGGCTGCTGAATGAAGTTCAAGTTTCCTTCCGAAGTCTTTCTGAAAAGATGGCTGCACAGACAGAAGTTCTACAAGTCCAGCTTGTGGAGAGGGAGAAGACAGACATTAGGAAGGTTGGACTGGGTCTGGATTGGAATTCTGAGTGTTGCAGCATGTGGTTTGCAGAATTAGTCACTTTACTAAGGAAAAAGTCATATGCCATCGCTTTTCTTTCATGCAGTTGAATAACAAAGATCAATGTGTGGTAAAATTAGGTACATCTCTGATGGCTGAATGGTTTGCAACATTGAGTTAATCGTCTGCTTTAAAGTTGGCCCTTTAAGTACCCTTTGCCATGATGCAGTTCTGAGATGACAATCAGTACTGTGTACATTAGAATGAGACACTGCTGAACATAAAACACATTTGAGATGCGGTGCTACAAGAAAATAATCTGTGTGTAACCTTAGATTCGGTGGTGTTTATTTAAGAGCTAGTAGAAACACTGTACACACCTCAGCACTGCCCCTTTTCTTATCTACCTCATTCAGAAAGAAGTACTGCAGCATAGCTGGGGTATTCTGACAATGGTGTGTCTTCCTCATAAGATTTGGAGTGTTCAATGTCCAGTTAACATGAAGCTGGCTTTCAAACAAAATCTCAAAGTTTAGAGACTTGGTTACGATGTCTCCTAACTTGTTTAGGTTTGGTTCTTTCCCTAGGTTTTGCTTAACTTTGTGCAGTTTGATACTAAGTTCAGGCAGTGTAAAGGAAAAATGTTGGCAGGTTCACTGAGGCCCCAGAGCTTACATACAGATAGCCCTTTATTTAATGGTATTAATAGTTCTAGTTTAAAAAATGACATGTTCTGCTCTGAAGGCTGTGTGTATGCTTGCATATGTGCTAAATTAATTATTTTTTTTTTTTGCATTAGAATGAAGGCACATACAGTGCAACCTCCTGCCATTACATTTTTCACCACAGATGTACCATCTGTGTCTAGCAATGGAAATCTTTAAGGTCTTTCAGAGACCTGGCTCCAAAAATGAACTCAAAGAGCCACGGAATTATGAATCATGCCACATAGGGTGGTGAGGCATTGACTAAACGTTATTTCATACAGGATGATTTCTACAAAATTCCATAGCTGTGTGACAAGAAATAAAAATGATCAGTGGTTTAGCCCTTGTAGATACGACCACTACTCCTAGTCTGAGAAGGTGGAGTATTGTGTGTTGACCTTGTAGATAACAGTATAACATACAGCTGTGTCACTTACTCAGTACGTTACATTTTACTGGAAGTCAAATTCCTGATTTTATTCCCTTTTCAAGTTTTGTTTTTTTCCATTTGTCACTTCTTTGCTGAGCAGGTCTCTAACACTTGTCTTTGTAATATGCTTGCTTTGTTAGTTCATTAACATGTCTGCTTTGCTTTTTACAGATCCCATTGCCTGTCCAGCCTAACTTAGAGGAAATCGCTTTACACACGGGAGGAATTTTAAAAACAGATGTATATTTTAGAGCATTTTATTAGAAGGGAACCTTAACACATGCTCGTTTTTCCACCGTTCCAAGATCAGGCGGCCTTATATTCACAAAGTTTGTGTGTTAAGTCACTGTGCACATTACCAGCATTGTTGCCTGATAGAGATGCACTGTGCTCAATCTACCCAAGTTTACTTCGTTTTTTTTTTTCACTCATTAAAAAATGTTATTTTAAGGCCTGGACTAGATATCTACACCTGATTAATTTGTATTTGGCTCTGTAGTATCAGGACCACTAACAGATTTCATATTTAGTTTGCTTGGGGGACAGTGGATAGAATTTTTTTTCCCATTTGGCTTAAGAGTCTGCACTTCATTTGGCATAACCATTCAGTTTTTGCATTCATTGGCACAGTATTGTATGTGTTGCAGTAGTGACTTTTATCCATGCACACTGTCACACACAGCTGTCTTTATTAGATCAAACATGCATACAATATGCCCATACTGACCATTGTACATATATGCAGTCACAGGTGTTAATTCTGCATGGCCAATGTGGGCATGCATATGTAGCAGATACATTTCTCTCCAAAGCTTTTCTTTCTGTACTGCGGCTTTTACTCAAGCAAATGTTCACAAGATGTGAGGTTTTGTATGTATGACATCTGTATAGTTAAGGTACTTTTTCAAGTCAACCAACAAGCAACACAACAGTGGAACGTAAGAGGCAACAGTCAAGCTTGCCTTGCAAAGTACCATTATACATACTTGCAGGTGTTATGTCATTGTGAAGAGACTCATTCTATTCATTACACAGTCATGTATGTTACACAGATAAGCCATCTTTCTGTGTGCAAGATTCATACATTAGCTATGGCACAGTCTCTGCCATGTCATTTTTTTAGGAGCCTGGGCTTCCCACTTTTCTTTCTTGTTTGTTTGCAAACACATTTATGACCCATGTCCATCTAAGAACCTCTGGTCATTATTCAGTCTTTACGTATATAGTTATTTTACATTTAATTATTCAGAGAAATTAAGATGAGTTGAGTGGGTTGATACTACTGCTGTTTGAGACAGATGTTAAAAAAAAAAAATCAGGCTGTTAATGAGGTATTGATATACTATTCCAGGTCTTGTTTGTGTGTGGCATGCATTTGATGTTAATAACTGGAGTTAAGAGCTTACTTGCACTTGTTTAGCCTGAATGTTGTATGTGTATAAATGTACATTTATGTCTCTGCACTTTATCGGGGTTAGGTCGTACAAGAGCAGCAGGCAGAATGCAGTCGCAAACTGGATGAGCTGACGTCATGGATGGCACAGGTGGAGAGCTCAGTGAATAGCCAGCAAGTATTGCTTCATGATGGGGAGTTGTCCACCCTACAGCAGAGCCAGAATGATGTCCAGGTTAGTAGATAACTGAGCCATAGGCCAGCCTCATATTAGTGCAGTCATGTAATGTGATATATGTGCTACATTTTATTAATCAATTTGTAGTCTGGCCGCCTATAGGCATTTTGCTTGAAATATATGTGATGACTGTTATATAGTAATGAAATGCATTCTATTACAGTAAAATTGCTTTTATGCAGCTAATGGTATATATCGGATATTAATGAGACCATGAAAAATATGTTGTCATTAGTTGCTGAAGTGATTTAGTTTTTTTGCTCAGCCGTCATAGTTAAGGAACATTAGATGGGGCACCAGGGATTTACAAAGTCTGAAGAAAAAGCGGGAGAGAATAGACAAATTTGCATCCTTTAGTACAGAACTAGTGACAGTTGGACATCTTGTTACTGGTTGTTATAAACTCATGGCTGAGGGTCTGGACAATGAAAGGCACAGTAATGTGGCAAGATTGTTACATTATGGATTGTGCAAACACTGTAAAGCATTGTAAGTGTGAAACATAAAGAAGTACTGAAAATGAAAAATGGTCACATGGGATGACTCATTACATTAAATAGGAAGAAAATGAGAAATTGTAGTAGAAGAAAAAAGAAGTAGAATTAATCATAGACGCAGCTACCCCTAGTGATTATAGTGCCTTACGTTGTGAGGGAGATAAGGTTATAACATATTAGGATATGCAAATAAAAATTAGAGCAATCTGCAGTAAAGGCACATAGTTCCAATAGTAGTAGTTGCAAAGGGTTAGTAATAAAGGGCTAATACAAAGAATTTTCAATTTTCTTTAAATATGTTGCTAGTGCAGGTAATTCCATATGAACTGAAGGAGGAGGCAATTCTGAGTAGCACATTGTGGATGCTGAGATGCACTCTTAGAAAATATAAAAGATTTAAACAATTCTAATTTTGTGAACTTCAGTCATTAAATAGGTTTGGTGTGATGTGTGGAGAGTATAGGGAGGAAGTGTGAATAGGAGGTTGGGACAGAGTTGGAGAGAGATGTTGAGAGCTATCATAGAGTCATAGTAGAGTGATAGATGGTCCAGTAGCAGGAGAAGAATAGAGGATAAGCGGAGTAGTAATGCAATTAATTAAAGGGATATGTGTGTTATAGTTAGATAGTGGGGAAATAGAGATAAAGAAGAAAAAAGGTGTATTACATTGATTCTTACTTGCTTCTTCATGTGGTGACATGCCTTAAGAACTGCTTACTTCAGTGGATTTATGATTTAAAAATGTCCAAAAGTAAACACAGCATCAGAGCCACTAAGGTAAAGCACTGATTGACATGGGCCATTTTCAGAATCTGCCTGGGAGCCCTATCTGGGTAAGTGACTTATTGGGAGTCACACAGGCATATGTAGACCGAGATAATTAATCCCTGAATCACAGGAAAAGCAGAGCATTAACAGCTCATAGTCTTTTTTTAAACGCCTTTATTAAATTATCAGAAAACATAGGCGCACATACATTTAGAGAAAAGAAAGCTAACTATATTATTAACAATTTGTCATATTTATGCATCACACATTACATATATATATATTTTTAATTTTAACAATTAGCTGTAACATTACGTACATAGCTCATTTCCTGCCTCTTCATCCTAACATTATTCTTCATGTATCGTTTCCACAAATTAAATTTATTTCTAGCTAGTTTGGTCCTTCTCATTTCCAAAGATCCTACCTCTAGTTCTTTTACCTCCTTTACAATATTTGCTACTTAAATTACAACTGGTTTAGATTTGGATTTCCTGTTTCTAATAATTGCTTTTTTGATAACCAAATAGCATTAATCTTAATAAGGTTTTACTATGCGTAGACAATTCAAATCACGTGTCACAGCTCAAAAGAATAATTTCCTTCGTTACTTCCATTTGCCTTCCCAACATTTCTGACAGAGTACTCTGTAGTGAATATTTAAAATCTACCAACTTGTTACACCCCCCCCCCCAAAAAAAAAAAATCCTGTTACTTTTCTCTTTCTCTTCCATTATACCTCCAGCATTTGCTGTCTACTTGAGGAAGGATTCTCAGAAGTTTCTGTGTGGGTTTTAAAAATACACATGTAAACACTTCCAATCAAAGTTCATAAACCCTCTGGACTTGGTGTACTTGGGAGCCATTAGTATCTCAGTCTTAATCCTCTGTGCCATCTGATTGACTAATTTTAGATTTCTGATTTCTGTGGTGTTACTGGTTCAGCAAGTGTAACACTGCAGCAAACTGGAATCCTTCCCATGCTGACAACAGTAAAACTTCTCGAAGCCTGGGGGAATTGTATTGATAATATGAGCAATTAGCTAAGCCTTTCCATACTTGGACAAAGTTTTGGGGTGCACCTTTACTAGTACAAAGGTCAAACAAGTATATCTTCAATATGCTACTGGGTGCATCCTTGTTTAATGATGCCTAAGCTTGGGGTCATTATGAAAGGAGTAGTGGGGCATTAAGATAACATGGGGCATCTGGCACTGTTCACGTAAAGTAGATAGGACACCAAGGTCTATATTCTGTTTTTGGCCTGGTGTCTGTGAATTTTATTGTTTTGGTTTCTGTTTTAAATCTTTGAATTTATTAAGTTCTGGGTTTTTCAGCTGTTGCACAATTCATATTTAAATTTGTTATATTTGTATTCTAGTAGGACAGGCTGTATCTGTGACAACTGAGTGATTTAGTTATTACAAATATACAGAAATTGGATTGTGGGATTTAGTGCAAGTATCAGATTGGCATAAATACAGTACTTAACTTTTAAACCACAGATTCACTGACTTGTTCTCCTTTTGCATTTAACATTGAACCCATGTGAAAGTAATACTGAATAGTTTTAAAAGTTAAGTACATATTTTCAACCGCCCATTTCATAAGTGCACTTACAGAATAGGGTATTAAACTGAGCAGAAGTAACCAGCTGTAAATGTTAGAACTGAGCAGTTAAAAAATTATTGTATGGCATATATGTTAGTCCATGTATGTTAACAGTAGATAATGCTGAAACTGTTCAGTTTAATGGTAGGTACCTGAATATCCGCCAGAGATGTGTAAGTTGTCATTGCTAAATCATAATTAAATAAGTGTGTGTGCTTTCTTAAAGTGTTTTCCTTCAACATGCACTGACCCTCGGCCATCTTGTTTGCATAATTAGTTTTCTTTTTTCCAGGATGCAGTATAATGACAAAGTACAAATATTGTTTGAAGTGTCTTAAAGCAGTATCATGTGCATTTGTTTAATCCTGTGTCATTCCAAGATGATTTAGTGTAATTACTATAAATTTATAGTATAAAATTCTTATTTATGTTTCTGTTTCATGATATAATGTAAAAGTGAGTAAACTATGTACATAGCATATAAATTGTTGTAGTTTGATGATGATAAATCAGTTCCAAACAGAGATGAAAATAAAAACAAGTGTGTGAACACCATCACATTTTCTGTCTGACTTTAAAAGTTGGTGTAATAGTTAAGTGCATCTTCAATGTTTTTTTCCTCCAAGCCACAGTTGGCATCTGATAGTCACTTTACTAGCTTATCAACCTTAGCCAAAGAACTGGTAGTATCTTTTACCAGGATAATATAATAGTTAAATAAAAAAATACTGGAACCATATAGTCTATTAAAATTTATATTTTTCTGTAAGATATTTATATTCCGTGTCATTTGCAAATCTAAATACTTTTATAGGAGTACATGAATTTTGTAGAGGCAGTCTATGAATGACATTTAACAAATTGGATCATTCAGAATGGGATTTTTTTCTGTTAAATCAATCGCCATGGGTACTTTTACCATCTACTAATGAGGAAAAAGCTATATGCCTCTTAGTGTTGCGTATCGTCGTGAGTACAGGAGACGTAGATTTTGCAGATAAGTTCTGAAGTGTGAAATAAAACTATATGATCCAAGTCATCTGGTGATAAATGTTTTGTTCTAGTGTAGTAGGTTTAGACTTGTATTCTAATAACATTGTGTTTTTCCCATCTCTTTCTACCTCATATTTTTAATAATTTGTCTTATAAATTAGTTTTTCTGATATTCTTCCATTTCCTTAGCAGACGTAGTCTCTCTTCTTTGGCATATCCACACTTGACAGAAGTGCAATGAGAGAGAACTTAGTTTATAATTTTTGTTTGGTTATGGATGTGTTGAGCTTTTCAAATTCTTTTATAGTCTATTGGAAATTAGCTATGGTTTCTCATTTTTTTTAAATTTGGCTATTTTTTTAATATTCCTTTTTCATCTACATCCTCTCAGCTGTGGTTAATAAACTGTAAATGCTGCTTTCTGAAATTCTGTATATGACTTTTCTAGGACAAGAGCTAGTTTTGCATGAGTATATGATAAACACAAGGAGAATTCATGCAATTGTAAAAAAGTCTGTAGATCATGTTGACTTAAGTAATCTAATTTAACCAATGTGTGGGATATTCTGCAAATTTTTGATTCAAGGAGTAGCGTGGCCACAAGTTTTTCCTAGTCAGTGAAGTTTGATTCAAATCTTTCATTTGTTAGATTGCTCATTCGTGCTCCCCCCCTCTCTTATGGACCTAAGGGATAACATCCAGTGGTAGATGAAATTATTACATAAATAATGATTTTAATGTTCTTGCTAAAAATGAAGAAACAAAAACTAGGAAAAATCTTCTGTAGGAATTCCACACTCTGCTTGCCTTAGTACCATCCTGCAGGATGCTGCAAATGTGGGATTTTCTATACTTTTCTCAAACTTTATTACAATGAAAACATTTGTTCCTTCCAGTTTTTTTTGCTTGCATTTGTATTATCCATGTGCTTTTTGTCTCTTTATCTGATGACCATCAAGTCTCCCCTTATCAGCCTTAAACACACTCGATCCCTTGTATTGAATATCCCCAGCAGGGAGGTAAGAGCTGAACCAAGGAACCGTCACCTAGGCAGGCATGGAGGGGTTTATGCCCTCATTGTCATCTTGGCAGTGGTAGTATTTCTTTTAAGGCTCTGTCCTCTCATGTTGGTGTCTGACATGGGCACCAGTATAACTGTGGGTATCCAGTGCCCTCCAGTGAGTGTGAGTGTTTCCACCCCAGTGCTAATTAGGGCTGCCATCATTGGTTTTGGATCTCCAAGTTCATGTCCTGGCCTTTTCAGTGATGTGTTAGCTTCTTCTAGTATGAGAGTGGTGAGCCAACAGAAACCACCAGTCCAAACCCTCAGAATGGACATCTCCACCCTGCTTTTTCAGCAGCCAAGCAACTTTACAACATCAAGTCATAGGTCTTTATCAGCCAAAGAGAGCAGTTATTTTATTGGCCCTCTGGCAGAGCAAGATAAAAAATATTTTCACAGTATATACTGTGAGGATGATAGGTACATAGGTAAGGCCTGTATTTACTGAGCCATTGCTTCCACTTAAAAGAGGCTTTGAATTGCAGCATGCTTCCTCAGACAGAATTGTCAGCAATTTGCAGTTTCTAAATATGGTCTGTGGTATGACAGTCTGTAGAAAATCTGAGAACTGTGATCAGAGTCCTTGGAACAGTGGAACTGAATGTGTGAATAGGGGAACTATAATACTATGTCTGACTGGTATTTTAGAATGTTTTCCTACTCCAAGGTAACAGGGATTTTGCAGTTAGTATATAAAACTACTTTGGATGTGTGAGGGGTACGTAGGAGGTAAAACCCTACTCCTAAACACCAAAAGGTGTAACTGTGAGTTTGGGTATTCAGCGTTTGCTTGAATCTTATTTTATTTTGCAAAGTCTTAAGACTCCTGGGGTCAAGTCTCACACTATACTGATTGTGAGCTGCCTGGCATTTGTTTTCTGGTCTTGAACCCCTCTCTGCTCTCATGAGTAGACAGGTTCATGTCAGACTAGAAGCTGGAGGTGCGTGACCAGGATGTGACTAGGATAGCAGCAGTTTTCTCCTGCTCTGCTTCATGCCTTCTACATATATTTCTGACAGGGAATTGTATTTCTCAATAATTCTAAACAACTTAATTGAGTGAATTTTGATACGTCTTGCAATGCTTGAGGATTGTATCAAATAATGTTTTACATATTCCATTATTTTCCTGTCAAATTCTTCTTGGGAAGTGCTCATCACTACATCCAGCCTTATAATGAGTCATACAAAGGTAACTTCACAAGATTCTGTACTAAAAAAAAAGATTCATCAGTACTAATTAACATTCAAGAATTATCACTTAAGATAGATACATTGGACAGCAAAATTGAGAATTTTAAACAGAACTCTTCCAAACAAATGGAACAAATCAATGATGCTGTGCAGCTGCAGAAGACCTAGATATCAGCATCAAAGATTCTTTAAATGATATAGAAGGAAGACTGAATGAAGATGAAACTAATATTGAGTTCGAGTTAAAGTAACTTACTCTTCTCCTAGCCAAAACTGATTACTTCGAAAACCGATCTCACAGGAATAGCATGCGTATATTTGGATTACCTGAAAGAACTTAAGGTAATATGATTAATATTTTATCCTCCTGGCTCCATAAAATTTTAGACTTATGAGAAGCATCCTTATTCGGAATTGAGAGATCACATAGATTCTTAGTTACTCCTGCATCTGAAAACAACACTTCTCTGAGGTGTATTATTTCTTTCCTGTCAAGATAAAGGACTTGTTAATAAAGCTGCCTGGGCTAAATCACCACTCAAAATAGATGGATGTAACATTCATTTTGACAATGACTATTCTGCAGCAGTAATATCCGAGAGAAAACAATTTCTTCCTGTCATTAGACAACTTAAGAAAAAATCAAAAGTACATCTGTTGTTTTTGCCAGATTAAAGATTTTCCTTTCAGACAAAACTAAACTCTTAGAAGATCTGGACCCAGCATTGTCATATGCAAAAACTAACAAAATATTAGAACGAACAAAAGGTATGGCTTTGTCCATTATGGCCTTGAAGAGACAAGCAGAGAAAAATGGATGGGAAGGTAAATGAAAAGAAGAAGAAATTGAGACAAATGACTGGTTTCTTCATTTGTATATAAAGAAAATAAAGTGCTAACCATTGCTTTTCTCCTTATATAAATATGTCTACTCTTTATCTTCGTATTTTTTTAAGCAATACTGGAAAAGATCTTGTGTTCATCTGTAACATAAAAGGAAGTTGGAAAATCAACAATAATTCTGCTATTATAAGGTAACCTTAACATTTGTATGTTATACTTGCCTATTTTATAAACTGCCAGTACTTTTGTGATATGTTATAACATAATATTAATAGGTCTTTTTGAGTCTCTATCCTTATTTAAAAGAAGCATATAGCCCCTATACCAAAATTTACACCATGGTGTTGCATTCACAGTTGGTTACCATTAAGCTAATGCATGCTTTTTGTCTGTGTGTCAGTTGTAGTTGCATTGAGTTTGATTACATTAGTTTACATATCTAATTCTCTAAGTTGTCTTATTCCCAAAAAACTGGAAATTATTTACTAAAAAGGGGCTTGTGCTTCAGGTGGCATTTCATGTTTTAAAAGCATTAACAGTGAAAAAATGCCTTATAGGGGGATAAATAGATAAACATATTTATAAATGTAGATGTGGCCCTGCCTGACTATAATTCAGTGTAACATTGGAGGAGGAGTTTCACCATTACTAATAGTATAACTTCAAGGTTGTTTGCCTTTTTAGTGCATGGGCTTTGATAATGTGCATCTGTTGTGCCTTACCAGATGAATTGCTGTGTGTTTGTTTTTGGGGCAGAGGGATAATTCCATTTATAGTGGATATATTTCATGTTATAATTTGCAAATGAAGGAGCTGTGATTCTTGGAATAGATTTAAAATAATCTGTCCTAATAGATTTGTTATATGTGTTCCTTAGTCTTGATAATGAGATGAAATGCTGTCAGAGAATTAGAGAAACATGTTACAAGACATATTCGTTAAAAAGTAGAAGTAAAGTTTTTTTTTTTTTTTTTTTTTTGTCTCTGTCGCTCTCTGTCTCTAGTGCTTGTGTTTTCTCATTTTACTTAAGCACTTGAAGCTTGCTCTGGTAAAAAGTTTGAGTTCTGTGAAGTTTCTTTCCTATGCTGGTGGGACAGCTTTAGAAGGTTAATTTAAATAATAGGTAGAACTATGTTCTCAGATGACCAAAGTCAATGAAGCCATAGGATTGTGAATGGGGAATACAATAAAACACAAACTCTAATTTCTGGCTAACTTAAATTAAAATCCAAGTTGTATTGTACTGTTGAGACATCATAGCTTAATAATGCTATAGTAGGTTACCAAAAGTTTTTTTTCTCTTTCTAGATGATAAATTTTGATATCTTTTTTGAATGAAAAATAAGCATATGGACATAGTTTCTGTTATATAAAGCAGTATAGTTTGTTACATAAGACAAATGATGCGAAAGCTATGCAAAGCACGTAAACCAAAGATTTGGTGAATGTTATATTTACATTAAGATCTGTCAGAAGTGTTGCTCTTTATCATTTAATAAGGAAAGCAAAATAATGCTACATGTACTGTGATATATTCTTAAGTACATTTCTTGAAGACTATATTTGAATGTATATATTAAGATGTTTCACAGAAGCATTACATTAATGGTGACGTGAACACATATATGACATTGGTAACCTTTTTCTTAGAAGCTTGTTAACATCATGAGTATGTTATTACACTTGGAGTTGTATACAAAACAAAGAAAGAAACAAACCTTATGTTTAATAAGGATGACATAAGATGTCTTAGTTTATTATAGTAAACTGCTGAGCACAAATAGCAATGCATTGTTTAAATATTTCATGTCATCTATCTATTATTATTGCATTTTCACTGGATGAAAATCGATGAATCGGGAAGGAAATTGATCTTTTTGTGAGGCACATAATAGGAATCTTTAACTGCAGTACAGCAGGTTCTCACCTTCTCAAGATGATAGTAGATGAGATTCAAGATTGTATATAGTTATTGAACAATGATAAGAAAATTTATTTATCTCTTAGTGTTTTAATGAACATATAAAAATGAGAAATATGTAAGTTAAACAACTTTGGAACATATAATACTCACTTATTTTTTGCACACATAAACTAGTTTTAAAGGATACAGACCTGTGTTCACTTTGCTGTTTAATGACAGTTTTGTTTAATTGAAACAGAGGGGTTTGGCTTTTTAGAATAGTAGATGGGTAGGTTTGCTTGGATGGTTAGACTATTCAAGCAGGAAGTGTTAGACTCCATGAAGGGTTTGAAGGATTTCAAAAATGTTTAGTTACATTTAAATTTGTTTTGTTTTTTGTGGGTGTCTACAATAATTATTATGCATCTAATTAAACTTTTAAGTATTAATGTCAGTATGATTGTTAATAAGCAGTTTGTCGTACTGGGACCATGTAGTTAAATTTAAGAATTATATCTACACTATTGACCTGTGTGACAACTTACATTTACTAATTGTATTTCCATAAATGTTATTGGATTGAGTAACAGCTGCAAGAGGGGTAGTCTAAAATATTTAAGCATGTGGGTAATGCTGGATTTACCCACGGTTGGTGTGGTTTGGTCACGAGGGCGAAGCCCGAGTGGCCAAACAAAGACAACTGTGGGTAAATCCAGCATTACCCACACCCAGAAGTGGGTTATTGCTATTATACAATGACATTATTTAAGAAAAAAAATACTTGCTTTTCTTAAATAATGGCATTGTATAATGCCTCCGTGCTGCCCTTCCGCAGCTGTCTGGTATTCTGTGGCAGTTCTGATGTACTGCGCATGCGTATGCTTACGTAGTACATCAGAGCTGTGGGTGGAAGCAATGGAGAAAGCAAGATCTCCGTTGCTTTTTACAAAGTATCTCGCTATGTTAAAGGAGTTTAACATAGCGAGACAGCTTTAAAAAAAGCAACGGAGAATCTCTGTTGCTTTTTTTAAAGCTGTCTCGCTATGTTAAACCCATTTAACATAGCGAGGCGGCTTTAAAAAAAGCAACGGAGAAAGGAAGATCTCTGTTACTTTTTTAAAGCCGTCTCACTATGTTAAAGGAGTTTAACATAGCGAGACAGTTTCTAAAAAGCAACGGAGATCTTGCATTCTCCATTGCTGTAAAAAAAAAAAAAAAAAAAGACTTATACTAATGGAAAAAGTCCGGGCGACCGGACCTTTTTCTATTAGAGTAAGTCTGATTTACAATGTGCACGCTGACCAATTAGCATGCACGTTTTGGAATATTAATGGGGGGTTGTTGTATAATTGAAGTTATTTAACTCTCACGTTATTTTTTTTACAAGAAACACACCTACTGACCGAAGATACAGACTTTAGTGTTACTCTATATTATCTAGTTCGCAATATAATAAAAAAAAGGAGATGCTATATAATGGAAAAATTCTCTGCCTATGCCTAAAATCATTGACACACAAGAATGATAAAGGTATGTTTTATTCTGTTACCCTAGAATATAATAAGAGAATGTTAACCCTTATTAACTTATACTTGATTCCTGGAAGAGGAATTAAAACTGTTGAACAACAACTAGAATAAATTTCAAAAGGCAGCATCATACTAGCAGATTTTAATTGTATAGTGTTACCAAAGGATGCAAATACAACAGGTAAATGGAAAATACAGGTATCAGCAAAGGCACTGTTAAAGTTCATCAAACTATTTCACCTGGGGACATAAATGATTTATCAAATCTAGAATCACCTTTCTTTACTCATTACTCACATAGACAATAGAACACAATCCAGAAATGATGGAGTGTATGTCTGCAATGAGTTGACAGATAAACTAGGCAAGTTTAAACTGATGCCATCTTTCAGATCACGGTGAAATCACTTTTGAGCTGTTTTTAAAATCTAACAATAACATTAAGATCAAGAGGATACCAGCATATATAACTTGCTTAAAGGATTTTAAAAACTTTTTATTAAAGATATTTTTTCTTTTATCGATAGTAACAATTCAGGAGATACTTAAGAAATCTGTCTGAAATGCACTAAAAGCATATATTTTTGGTCGAGTCACCATTAAGCTGTCAAAGAAAAAACAATGGGACAAAGAACTGTATGAGATAGAAGAAAAACTTGACAAATTAAAACTGGAAATCGGACATGTAACAATAATAACATAAAAGTGATTAATAATCTACATAAGTATTTGGAAAATTTAAATCATAAAACTAGGATTAATCAAGAAAAGTTTAAGATAATATCGCAACACAAAAATCTATTTGTAAGTTTGCTAACAAAACAAAACTACTTAGTAAGTCTAATCATATAAAGGAGATTTATTCACATAAGAGAAAAAGAAAAGTGACATAAATAGAAGATATTTTAAAGGAATTTATAAATTATTACAATAAAATCAATCAATGTAATGTAATAACAGACTCAGTAGGGATGATCAAAACTTTTCAAAAATATGTATATAAACTAAATTCTCTGATGACCAAGTGAAATTAATTTATAAACTTCTCAGTGTCTGAAATTCAAACTCAAATTAACAAAGTAAAATCTAACAAGACACCACGTAATGATGGAATTATACCAGAGCTCACAAGTTACTACCTAAAGAAGCCTTAAACATATTACACAAAGTGTTTTCTTTAAAGATGTAACAAAAGGTCCTCCCTCCTGGAAGTATACTCTTATCTCCCCGATTTTAAAAACTAACAAAGATCCAACTGAATGCTTGTCGTATAGACCAGTTTCACTTTTAAATGTAGATTATAAATGATTCATAGCAGTTCATGCTAATAGATTAAAATATGTTCTACCTTCCATGATTAATGGGGATCAAACTGGTTTTATTCCAAGTAGAAATATTTATGACACTATCAAGAGTAGTCACAGTAATTGACTATGTAAACAAAACAAAAGAGTATCTCTAACATTAATGAGTCTAGACATTAATAGTGCTTTTGACTTTATGGATTGGAAATATCTTTTGTTAGTCTTACAGGAATGTAATTTTTCAAGTAATTTTGCATATCTTATAAATCTTTTACAGTTGTTTCGCATACATTAAAATAGGTACACTTTTACTTCTGATTCATTACAGATTTTGAAGGGAACTAAACAAGGATGTCTTCTTTCACCTTTGTGTTTCACTCTATTGAATCTTTTGCTAATTTTATTAAGTCAGATTTAGACATAAAAGGCATTAGCATAAATGCGAATTAAGTTTCTAAAATACAACTATTTGCTGATGGCATTCTTCTGACATTGAGTAGCAGTAATAGTTTCCTTTCTGCTGTTTTTAAGGCAACGGATGAGTTCCAAAAAAATCTGGCTTCTCTTTAATGACATCAGAATAAAAATGCTACCCATAAATGCCAATATAGATAGGATAAGTTATAGATTTACTAAATACATTGTCAAACAGAGAAAAAAATGAACTATTTAGGGATAATTATAACTGCGTTAATAAAAAAATATAGTTATACTAATAACATAATCAGTTTAAAGAAGCTAATAAATAAGTGGAACAATTTTTTCTTCACAATTGGAGAGAGACTATTTATAATCAAAATGATTATTTTACCAAAAATCTTATGTTATTCAATCATTATCTTTACTGCCATCTAAAATTTAAATTAAAGAATTTACTACATTAATTTTAAAATTTCCCCAACAAACCAAGAATTGCCTTAAATCATCATATAAGGACTAGACAGCAGGAGGGATTGGACTTACCAGATCTATAATTATATTCTTTATCATCAAGTATAAAAACAATATTTCTTTGTATAAATAATAATTACACAGCCAGGTGGAAAAAGTTTCTAGGATGACTTTTCCTAAAATTTAAACATAATGTAAACTCTAATCATAATCTTATACTACATAGTAGTTTACATTGGTTGCTAAAAGATTACTTTTCAGAAAGGAGTTACCAGACAACTGACTTTTATTTTATTTCTACTATGTTAAATACCTTTAGAAACTTATTTTTTTAGAAATACAACATATAAGGCATGGGCTTTTCTTCCTTTCCCTGTAACATGCACTCATAATAATTTCACTTCAAAGTTAGACGCAATGATACATTTCATGAAAAAAATCTGATATATTTGTTTCAGTTAATGAATAATGAAAAACTGCTTTCTGTTGATTAGATCATAAGTAAATATGATTTAAGCAAAGATATGTGGTTGGATGTACAGTCTTGTAGACAATATGTAGAAAGGAAAATGAAGTTAATGCAACCAAGAGTGAGAGATATTATCCCAAAGTTGATTGAAATTTTAATGCTATTAATATAAAAAAACACACTGATAAAAGGCCTCTTATCCAAATTATGTAGAGTGGTGAGGAAAGAAACAAAAAGTTACAATGACAATTATTGGAAATGTTTTGCTCACATTAATAACAGACCTCCAAAAATCATTTTTTAATATCTTCCAAACAGACTTCTTCTCCTAGATGGAAACTTTTTACTTGGAAATTCTTGCATATATCTTTCTTCACACCTCATAAAATTGAACTAATGTTTAAAAAGAAGCAAGGTTGGTGGAGATGTAAAGAGCTTAAAGCAATATTGGCAACACATGTTCTTTGATTTTGTCATACTTGCATGTTATTGGAATAACATTCATCTTTTTTACAGGCTTTATTTGGGGACAATTTTGTTTTATCTAAGTCATTAATTCTTTTTAATACCCTTATCCTGTTTGTGTTAAAAGAATGACATTCCCTGTTTTATGGTCCATTTTATCAATTGTGAGCAAAGATATAACCAAGAATGGGAAGAATGAAGCTACAGCCTCTTTCAAAGAATTTGGAAATATTGCAACCAAAGTATGTCACCTTGAAATTATCACCATTAAATCAAAATCTACTAGAATCACCTACTATAATACATGGACAAATTTCAAGGAGCTGCCTGATAAAAATAGTTATACTCATATCAGTTGTAATGTATAGGAATATTTTGAGAATATTCATTGTTAGTAGACACACTTGTAAATAGTTGTTCTTGTTTGTTCATGTTATATTGTTCTTTTTTATGCTCACAAATTTCTAAATGCAGTTATCGTCATGAAAATATTTATTTAGTTAAAATCTAATAAAAACTCTTTTAGAAAAAAGACTAGAAGCTGGAGTTAGTGCCTAGGAGAAGTTCTTTGGTGGTCAGTATAGAGAAGCAGATGTTATTCATAGGGGTTAGGTAGCGATTTGTGCTGGCGTACTTTGTAGAATTAACTTGCATTGTACTACTGCTTAGTTGACCTGCTAAGAGCTGAATGATATAGGAGACATATTATATTATTATTTCTGTTAAAGTCTTCATTTTTGCTTTTCTCTCTTTATGCTGTGCCAATGTCAGTTACTAGAAAGCTGCATGAAAAGTCTAAAATGTTCCAAAGTATGACTTTTTTATGAAGCAACTATTACAGTTTGTCTGCTTATTTTCAAATGACCCTTTGCACATGGTTACATTTTTAATGTATGGCAGATGTGCTGAAGATAGATTAAAACTAATTCACTGAGGAAAACAGTACAAGTAGCTACTAAGTTAAAAAAGGTAAAGGTTTCTCTTTTGCTAATTAGGATTTTCCTTTCAGAATCTTCAGAAGGAGCTTCAGGCACGGGCAGCAAATGTTTCAGATGTAATTAAAGCTACTGAGGAATTTTTAGAGGAGAACCGTGGGAAGCTGACTCCTGATGAGCTGACGAGAGTGCAGGATCAGCTGCAGAAGGCAAAAGAGAAGCAACGTACACTGCTGAAGAGTGCTGAGACAATGCAGAAACAGCTAGACAGTGCTGTCAGTGCAGCCGTGCAGAAAGAGGAAGCAAAGGTAAGAAGTAACACGAGTTCACTGCAAAAGTCTGATTTCACCTTTGAGCCCAGTAATGTAATATTATCCATTTCTTGGCTAGAAAAATAACCGCATATGCTTTAGTGGCTCTCTCGAATGGATCTAAGCTTCCTTAGTCTATCTCAAGTATAACCTTTCAGTTAATGATGGCACTCACATCATGTCTTTTTTTCCTTTCTGCATTTTTGCAGCAGGTTTTATATAAAATGAAGTTCTAACATTAGTCTGTTTTGATTGGACTAGCTATGTTTGTTTTTTGGATGCTCCCTCATTCACATTAAAGGCCACAATTGCCAATACCTGTGCCTGTACCTTTGTACTCCCATGACATCAGTAACTGATTTGTAAGACGAGGTTTAGCCTTTGAGTCTGCCGGTTCATTGCTGCTGCTTGGGTAGATCAGATTTCCAAGGTTCATTGCCTAGTAGCCAATCTTCAAAGGATTTGTGTAGCTACCAACTAACAAGCCAAGCCCCTCACCATCATTGTCACTGCTGCCGGAGAGAGGAACATGAATTGAAGCACTGATACATATGCCAACAGTTCATCTCAAGTGCAAGTGGATGTTACACTGAGAAACTCCTGGCTTACCTCACTACTGAGAGGATGGTGATGGCCGAAGGTCCCTTGCATGGGAATTGGTCAGAGTCCCACATGCAGTCACAGTCGTCTGCTAGAGCACCATAACAAGGATAAAAAAACTGGAGGGTAACTGAGTCATCATGGGGATGGAGAAAGGAGATTTTTACCAATGGGGTGACTACAAATAGGGACACAGGAAACAGGCAAGAGGGGACTGGAATTTATTGGAAAAAATAATATAGGAGCCAAATAACTTGAGAAGGAAATGTAACAGTGTGGAATGAGACCAAATGACAAGTGTGGACTGCAAATTGGAGACTGCCTTCCCTACACAGAGAGTGATAACTGAATGTAGGCAAAGATGAGGAGCTAGAGGAGTTCCAGATGAAAGACTGCTCTGGTATAGTTAGTAACTGAGTCTAGGACAGAAGTTGCTGTTAAAAAGGGCTAATTGGTAGGGCACACAAATTATTGTATGATAAGCATAAGAATCAGTCAGAGGATGTTAGAAAGGATTGGAAAGAGACTGGTAAAGCAATTTACAAGAGAGCAATGGGAGGACATATATGTATGGCTCCCATGTATGCAACAAAATCCAGAAGGTTTACATAAATTGCTCAGTTCCTGCCTTTCCTGAAACCTCACTCCTTCTGATGTATTGTCCACACAAATTCCATGTATTTCTATGTAATCTGTTTCTTCCCACCTCTAGTTTTTTTATTTCCTTTAAAATATTTCAGTACTTCATTTACATTTGATTTAACTAGTAATTTTCTTTTTGGCAGCCAGTGGCATTAAACTTAGTGAGGTCTTACTAAGTGTAAACAATTCAGGTCCTGTGTCCCAGCTCAAAAGAAATGCAGAGGTATTTTTATACCTCAAGAAACTTCAGAGAATTTTTACACTGATATCTCATGCTGGATGTATGATGGGGAAAGAAACAGGTAATTGGAAACTTGCTTTGAGGAATGTAATGAACTGACATATTTAAAAAAAACCCTTAGAGAGTACTTTGTCATAAACGCTTGGGACCACAACATTGTAACTAAGGAATGATTCTTTTGAGCTTGGATGTAAGATCTGAATTGCCCATACATAGTGCTACTGGCTGACTAAAAGGCATTTACTGGAAAATTGAAATCAAAAGAAAAAAACAACTGTAATTGAAATACTGTATATTTAAAAATGCATATGTGTAGTGCATGAAAATAATAAATGTTACTACGATTTTTCTTTTCTGGTAATGTATGCATGTCTATATTATTGTTTAAAATGTGAGAATTTAAGAAAGATGTTTAAAAAATTGTATGCTAGACCTTTGTCAAGCCATGCTAGAGGTAAGTCCATTTTAGGAACGTCCATATGTTCTGTGCAGGTTTAGAGGTCATATTGAAATAGTGAAGCTTCAATGCCGCGGTGGTACAGCGGTAGCGATGTTACCTCACAGCAAGAGGTTCTCCCGTTCGATTCTCGGCTTGGCTTGGGAGTGCCTTCTGTGTGGAGTCTGCATGTCCTCCCCGCAGTTGGGTAGCGTTTCGAAAGACATGCGTGCGTAAATGGGCATGCCTTCGTTGAAGGTTGGGCGTCGAGCTGGCACCTTGGAGTTTCGTAAAAATCTACTGCCAGTCATTAGCGGACCAGAGTTCCGCTATGGCGACCCCTTACTGGAAAAAGCCGAAAGACAAACAACAACATTGAAATAGTGAAAGGTTTAAGTTTCTGTATGCTTTTCATGTCAGAAAACTTGTAGAGATCAATGAGAGGGGGTACACACCCCAGGATATGCCCCCAAGGGAGATTTGGGTGTAGTCAGAATTGTCAGAACTAACCAGTAACCAGTCTGATCCCAGGGAGAAGCTTCTAGTCTTTTTGCCATTAGTCACTGTACTCAAAGTTGATAACTTTCTTCCCAGGATTTTCCCTTGGGCCCAGCAGTTTCTGGTGCCACAGGCCGTGTTTCTTGCAGTAGAACATGTGGTTCAGGACTTTGTTTTAAACAGATGCTTAAGGTTTGGTAGTAATTGTAATTATAAGGGGAAAGGCAGCATTATGGAGCAAAGCCTGATACCATTGCCAAGCTTGGTGCGTCTGTCATGCCTCAGTACTATCATTGACAGACATGCTACTAACAGTCAAGATTCATATCATCTCACCTCATAGCATTCTTATTCTTGAGTGGAGCCCCCATGCATTGGCTTTTCCCTGAAAGTGATGCTGTGCAAGGGGCTGCCTTACACAGCGTCTTGGCACCCAGAGACCATTGTCCCTGAAACTGATAAGGACATTAATTTCTCCTTTTCCTATGTCTGCCCTTCAGATGAATCCTGCTGTGGAGAAACCTCAAAGGTCATGAAGTCCTTTATGGAGTTGACCTATGGTATCCATCCTCCCACAGAAATACCTTGGTGTATCTGGAGAAAAAAGAAGGCTTTTTAACTGATCACACCAGAGTCACATATCAGTGGTGCCATTTTACAACCTAGTTTCACCCAGTCTGCACCTGTGATCATCTTCTCTAACAGCCCCTAGCTGGGTGGAGGAAATACTTATCCAGGCAGTGTCTGTTTAATTCCTAAGTAATGTTTTTGGTCCAGGGAAGTGAGAAGTGAACACAGCATGCTAAAGTTGTAATTGATTTTCTTTCTCCAGTGTCCAATTGTGAACTTCTCTGTAAGACACTGCAGTTTCAGCTGTGCAAATTCTGTAGCTAGAATTGCAGCTTCATGCACATGCCTGAAAAGGATATCTTGACTGAGGCTGTGATCCCTTAAAGAGAAGTTAAAAAAAAATCCATTCTGGATGCCCCTTTTATGGGCGAAGTTTTGCTTGGACAGTTCTGTCATAACTTGGAGGATTACTTCATGAAGAGGAAGCAGCCCTTAAGCATTTTGGAGGAATTTTATGACTCCCTTTTAACTCTTAGCCTCTTTTATTTTCTTTTTCAAATCACAACCAGTCACAGAACAGGATGAAGCCATGTGGCAGACAGTGAAAGGCTTTGAAATGTCATCCTTTAGTGCCAAAGGAGTTATCCAAGAAGATGACTCTGCTAGCCCAACTGCCTTGACTACATTCTGAGATTACCCATGGGCTTTGTGGGGTTTACAGCTTGCTTTAGCATGCTGAGCCATCAAAGGACCATTGACTTCTGACTTGCTTATAATAAGCTACATTTTAGAAGTCTGAGCCCCCCCACCCCCAAATAAAAAAAGAAAGAGTTCTCTAAGAGACCAAGCTGTCATCACACTGCTTTTGGGACTGACCCAGACTATACACCTAAAGGGAGCTCTAGAAGCAGTCATTCCTTCAAAATGAGACCAGTGATTTCCTTCCACTTCCTATTTACTCGAAAGGGAACAGATGTTTCCCACGCCCATCTTGGACACAGGCAGCTCCAGTGAACACAGAGTACCATATTCTGGATAGTGACTGCCTGTAGTGTTATGCAGTTGCTACTGCTGGGCACTTCAGTGGTGAAATTGAGCATGGTGGACAGCTTTAGAAGCATCAGTCTGGGGACTGCACAGGAGATTTCTTCAGTCCTGTGGGTGTAACCATAAACTAGGAAATATCCTCTCTGCAGGAGTGGAGCTGAACACTGTATGATATTTTTGGGTATTCCTTCACACAGAAAGAGTCTATAAGATCATATATTTGGCAGCTTGGCTCTTTCCTCTGCCTTCTGAGTTTGGTGGCTACCACAGTATTTTTGGTGCCTTTCACATGCTTGAGGATGTGGGTGTTGCAATGGTAAGAGATTACAAAAACACTACTTGCTTGTCATCTCCTATTCTCAGACTACTTTGTCTTGACCCTGGAATAATGGACTGTCCCACCAGTTATCATACGACCTCCTTTTTATGCAGTCAAACCAATCACAAGTTTTGATTATGGATACTTATCTGTAGGATGTCAATGTCCTCCTTGATTCAAGGGATATGGTTTCCAGAAGAGAGAGAGAGGTTTCACATCAGCTATTTGGAGCTTGAGCAATCTTTTAGGCCCTAAAGGCATCTCTGAGAGTCTGCTGGTCTAAAAGAAAGGCAGAACACTGCCTTGATGTTTTGTCAAAGAGGAAATCTAAGAGGTGTGTGTGTGTGTGTGTGTGTGTGTGTGTGTGTGTGTGTGTGTATATGTATGTATGTATGTATATATATATATATATAGATACTTAATGCTAAGAGCGGCCGATTCGCCGACAGTGAAATCACGCGCCAGAAAACCGACCGCGACACTCTCCCTACCTGCTAACTCACTTACACACCCCCCCAAGCTCCGACACTACCGCACACTCACCTATCTAGACCCATATATATATATATATATATATATATATATATATATATATATATATATATATATATATATACACACACACACACATATATTCCAGCTGAAGCAAAATACTGCCACCACCATGCTTCACCGCGGGGATGGTGTTCTTTTGGTGATGTGGAGTGTTTTTGCACCAAACGTTCCTTTTGGAAATGTGACCAAAAAGTTCAACCTTGGTCTCATCAGACCATAACACATTTTCCCACATGTTTTTGGGAGACGTGATGTATTGTTTTGCAAATTTTAGCCAGGCCTGGATGTTTTTCTGTATAAGAAAAGGCTCCCGTCTTGCAACCCTACCCCATAGTCCAGACATATGGAGAATACGGGAGATTGTTGTCACATGTAGTACACAACTAGTATTTGCCAGAAATTCCTGCAGCTCCTTCAGTGCTGCTGTAGGTCTCTTGGCAGTCTCCCTGACCAATTTTCATCTTCTCTTTTTATCAGTTTTGTAGGGATGTTCATTTCTTTGCAAATTCACTGTTGTGCCATATTTTCTCCACTTTTTGATGACTGTCTTCACTGTGTTCCATGGTATATCCAATGTTGTGGAAATTTTTTTGTACCCTTCTCCTGACTGATACCTTTCAGCAATGCGATCACTTTGATGCTTTGTAATCTCTCTGCAAACCATGGCATTTGCTGCAGCAGGCAACTGAGTAAATGTCGGGAAAGTCCTACTACTACAGCTGAACTTTATTTGGGGTTATAGTCTCTTTAATTGATGATTGGTGTGTACCCAAGAAGAGTGAATGTTGTAATTAAATCAAAAGGTGTTTCAGCGAAGTATTAGTTTAAGGGTGTTCACTCTTATGCAACCAGCTTATTGTACATTTTTTTTATATATTTTTTCCCCTAACATTTGTTTGTTTTTCAGTTGAATTGTACAGGTTATAGGTTGCATTAAAGGTGGGAAAAGTTTTGAAATTATTTATTGTGGTCTCATTTTTTTATATCACAAAAATCTAGCATTTTAACAGGGGTGTGTACAGTTTTAATATCCACTGTTTATATATATATATATATATATATATATATATATGTACACACACACACACACACACACACACACACATATATATATATATATATATACACATATATATATATATATATACACACACACATATATATGTATATATAGATATATAGATATATATATATATATATATATATATATATATATATATATATATATATATATACATGCATACATACACACTCGGAGCAAACCAATATTGCACTTGAGTAAACTTCCTTTACTACATAAATTCTCCTACTCATTTTCCCTGAGCTCAACACAGCCTGCATTGCATAAGTGTTTTACTTGTATCCAGTGCCGTCCAGGCAAAGTTAAGTACCTTTGATTGCTAAATCTCACTTAGGTTTTTTTCTGCCATTTTTGTTTCCTGATTTTCTGTACATTTCACGATGTTTTTGTTAAAAAAAAAAAAAACTTTTATTTTCACTGTTACTGTCTTGAAATTACCTTCAGCAAGGAATTTCCAGCTAGTTGTTTAAGTGGTTTGTGCTAGCATTGCACTTCTGGGTCTACTATACTGTGTTTTTACATCCTTTGGCTGGAGGTGTTTGCCTGGTCTGTTCTGAGTTTTGAAGTACATAAAAGGAGTCATAGTATAGTCATTTTATTGGCCGGAGGGCTTATTTAGTTTTCTGTTTTTTTTTTCTGTACTGCTGTAAAGTTTGCATGTTTATAGGTTCATAGGTTAGAACTAGGCTAGCTGCCCATGTGATAATCAACCCCTGCATCTTGTGTCTTTAAGGTAAACACTTAAACCATTATGCCAACCTCCAGAGTGCCCTTTACAGTAGCAAACACTTAGAAAACAAATATTCTCTGTAGCACAGTCTTTAAAACTGTAACCTGTAAAGTAGTAATATAGTACAGATATTTTGTGTGCAGACAAGCTTAGAGCAGCTAGCTAGGCATCGAGAGGCACTACCTACAGGTTTAGTAGAATTCAGTGTTGTGTAAAAAGTAAAGTTAGTAGAACTTAGTACTTTTCAGCATTATCTGTCCCAATAAAGCACCTTTATTAGTCTGCACAAGCAAAGCACTCTTAATAGCTTTCTAACCCCAATATGCCATCCCTCTGTAGTTCACAAATCAAGGAGTGGACAGTATGAATATGCAATGTCCTAACTTTTCTATAGCCAGCCTGGTGGACATAGACATCTTGAGACAAATGTAGCCATTTTGTCATGTTTATTGGCAACCACTTAATCCTTAAAGAAACAGACACAGTATGCAACAGCTGTACTTGTACTCATGCATACAAGTCCATATTGGGTTGTTGAAACCATGCACACCTCACATAGCACCCTACCTCTCAATGTCCAGATGAGAGAATCAGAGACAATGGACCTTAAAATCAGGGCCACCTAACTGACATAATATATGCCTATGCATATTAATGGGTATGCCTACACATTTTCAGCTACACAAAGACAGGACATAATTTTAGATAAATTATTAAGAGCTCTATACATAGAGACTTAATATGGGATTATTCATATTTTCAGACAACTGTATAAAATTCAAGTAATACACGCTCACCCACACTCACACCTACCCAAGAAAGTTAGTTTAAAGACTGCTTATAAGGGCCTCTGGGCCAATAGCCTAATATCGTCCTATAAACCTATTAGGTGCGTAAACATTTTTCGTATCATAAATGCATACATAATATAGAAGCAGTGCACCCAACAAGGCAAAACTCTCAACCTGTTTTCACATAAAATCTGCACAAAACATAAAATAAAATGTCCATACATTAGGGTCAAATTTTCAACACTGCTCCTGTAAACTTAAAAGAATTCAAGAATAACAGGATATTTATTAGCATGCATTTTATGAAGAAAATCAAAATCTGAAACTCAAATGTCTGTCATTATTTAGTCATTTCAGTAAGTGATTTGCCTGAAAACACCACATCTTATGAGGAACAGCCCAAAAATATGAGGCAAAAATCTGAAATATGACTCTCTCTGTTAGCACATGAAATCTGTACAAACGGCAACATAATTTGGGGAGGGGGCAAAGGCCCCAACATTAGATTTTAAATATTGCCTATAAATTTAGAAAAATGCTGGAATAACAAGATATGTGTTAAATGCATTTTCTGAAAGAAATTCAAGTCTGAAATCTTAAAACTTAATGAATTCAGCTTTCAACCATTCGGCAGAAAATTTTAAATTTCTGGTCACTAGAAGGTCTGCACAAAATGAAGAATTAAAATAAAAATCCAAAAGTTGAGTCTTGACGAGTGACAACAAAATTCATATCTGTTGTGCACAAATACTCCAACAGCTTGGCCTCTACTTTCAAATCCAACGTGTGATCATAACTCTCAACCTGGAAACATCAAAAATCTGGACATAGGTCCATGAAAAAGAGGTACAAATCTGTATGTTGATTAACATAACATTTGCACACATAATTATGTAACGCCACCCACTCCAATGGAATTGTGGGGTACCGACTTTTAAACGCAAACTGAAGAACACACAACCCAAATATGATCATGAAACACAAAATAAGCAGAAGAACAATAGTGTTTTATTTATATTAATATTTGAACTTGTGCAAACTAAAGTACAATGTTCTTTTTATTATAACAATCTGAACTTGTATAAAACTTTGAACTTGTATAAACCAAAACTGTAATTGTCAAAAACTACAAACAGCAGAATTAATGATTGGTTAGCTAGGAAATAAAAATTTACCTAAGAAAACACAATTGTGATGTACCCACTAGTGTCTGTAGCAAAGCCTGTGTTTATAGGCTTGAAAGACTCCAGAAAACATTTACAAGAAAAATGACAGTCTTGGTGGTCTCTACATAATGCTGGATTAAAGAGATTAAATTTACATTTTGCTGTATACAGACAAACTAAGTAGAATACTATTCTTTTACTGAAAATATTAGATTGGTGAATGTTGCTACATTCATGACCACTGCAGCAACATTAGGACTAGAATGTATTGGTCAACCTACCCACTGCTTCTACAAATTAAGAAAATAGCATTATTTACAGAGGAGTAACAGATTGTGGAATGCCTGGTTAGATTATACAGAGTATCCTCCTCTCTCGCCTTTTTTTTCTTTACAAGTTTAGATAACAAGGTGTACCAAAACCAGTACACTGACCAGTGGTCACACACACACGGGGGTGGGGG
This sequence comes from Protopterus annectens, assembly GCF_019279795.1. Lineage (NCBI taxonomy): Eukaryota > Metazoa > Chordata > Ceratodontiformes > Protopteridae > Protopterus > Protopterus annectens. Next base: position 953,373,701 of record NC_056727.1, read on the forward strand.
TCTGCAAATCTCTAAATTAAAAATATGAAAATCTTGCATGCTATTCATAAATTTTCTTGCACCCATCTCACAGATGACATAACAATTACTACGCATTACCTTTGTTGACAGAACAATTCAATTTTACAAGGCACACAGGTACACTAAACATCACACAAGTGAGAATAGTGACTACACACACACAGAAAAGACTCATCTCCTCTTAAGAAACAGGCCTACATGATCCACCTACCACAGTACACCACAAGTGACTAACAAGGAAAGGATGCAGGCAGTCTACTTTCCTCTTGTAAAGTAACAATCAATTCAGGAAAGGGTGAAAACACTACATAAGCCCCATTACAAAAATAAGGATCCTTTGGAAGTTTGGGGGCCCCTAAAAGAAGTGGTATCAAATATTTTCTGTCAAATGAAGTTTGTATTCACAATAAGCTCACAAGAAAGAAAAAAAAAACAAATTAATTTAAGCCGTGTTCTTTAACACATGGTAAGAGATGAGGTGCATAGAACCCTCCTAAAGGAGCAGCACACACTGCAGTATTTTATGTTTACAGTGTGCTGTATGTGAAAGTAGCCCATGGCTTAAAAAAAATATTGCTGCCTCAGTACTACAGTTCAGATCCAAAACTGCGAACTATGAATACAAAAAGTGTTTCACTACATCACCAATACGTATCTATTTTTTTCCCTTTGACGATTTAACATCAGTCATGTGCTACAGAAGAACCTTCTTAAAATGTAACTTATCCATCAGAAGAATCACAGTACAAGTTAAATATGTTAACTGTACATCAGAAACCAACAACACAGCAGGGTCGCACCACGATAATGCCATGGTTACACTGGCCTAGAAGGTATATCACTATTAAGTCAATAAATTAGACTTTGGGCATGTTGTGATGCGCCTTCACTTCACAGTGTATATCCCGAACACTCAGAAAGATAATGCAGCAGTAAGTGCTCAAGAATGATTAAGCCAAGTTAAAAATACAGCACACAGGAAATAGTTACTGTACCTCGCTCACTTTGAAGGCCAGCTGCACTACAAAGTCCATGCACTCTTGCCATGCCATTGGTCTTGGAAGTTGTCCCTTTTCTTCTCAGAAGCCTCTTGGATGGACAATCCACTGACTTGTGTGTGTGTGTCCTGGGCAGCCATCCCTCTCTTGATCCTCTCTGGGAAGGGAAGAGCTGTTGCAGCATGCGAGACGTGACTCTGGCTGACATAAACGAACACGTCACACACAGCTGCCCTCAGCTGAATTCCAGCAGGCTGCTTACAAAGCTGACATCATTGCGCACACCTCTGCACATGATGACGTCAGCCAAAAAAAAGAGGAAAAAAATTTTTAAAAAGCTGGGAAATTTGGGAATTAAGGGGGCCACTCGGGAACTTGTGACACCCCATTATTTGAACCTCAAAACCAGTAAAAACCAAGGAATTTGGTATGGTTGAGAGGCATGCGTATGATACAACTCAGCTCCCAAAGTCCAAAAAACAGAAAAATGGTCCATTCCCTTGAGTTTCAGCAGAGTCAAATGGATGAAACAGCAAACACTGATGAATCTTTAGTAGTAGTTCTTTCCACCTGGCTTCAAGCTTCTCGTCCGCAGTGTCTTCATTCCCTGCTCTTCAAAACAATGAACTAACTGCTATGGTACCTCCATTCCTTTCACTTATATGCGGCCTGTGCAGACTTAATTGAGGACCAAAAACATATCAGGTCTCTGCTTATCCATGTAATCAACTGGAAGTTAGGAAAGAAAGGAAGAAACTGGCCAACAACATGCAAATGAGATTCAGTAAGGCAACACTCTGATTGGCTAAGACATCTGCCAGAACAGAGGTCGCTGTACTGCAGGTATTGGGGGGGGAAGCACCCAAACTGGGCAATTGGGGGATTAAATTTAAAACAGGTGGTCCCGTGGAATTTGGGATGATTGAGAGCTGTGCATAGGACACAAACACACAGACTAATGTATGCTAGGGCACTTAAAAACAACCTTCCTAAACAGCAAAAATCACCTAGATCACCATTTGTCAAAGCTATGCCTCAGCAAGCCCAAGGGCTGTTAGAAAAAACACAACACATACTGTCATACTCAGTGTTGCTCCAAACACTAAGCCCCTACGGCAAGCAAACACACTTCCCAGGGCTCTCATCATAAAGGAATCCATTGAAAGGTATACTGATGCCCCTCTAACCAGTTTGAATAAGGAGAAGATAACTATTAATTACTTGTCTGGAGTCAGTATCTGCCAAGTCACGTTTACACTCCAGTCATTTTCAAAAGAAAACAAATCATAGTAACATTTATTATTTCCATCACTTGTTCCATAGAAACACTATTTTATCCCTGGAAACTTGTGTCAAACGCAGAAGCAGAAAAATTAAATGAATCTCAACATAGTGTTTAAAAACTGACAGGTTAACCCTTTTTTAAATAATGATATTGTTAAACACGGTAAATCTAGGCATGTATTTTAATACTTGTTTAAGGCTCAGCTAGCTAGCACATGGTTCACTGAAAATGTATCCCGTTGCAGCTAGTTGCTGCAGAATCTACACTGGCTAAATACAAGAACAGCAACTAAAAAATCAGTGTGTTGAGTAAAAAAAGACCAAACAAATGAGTCAGCACGTGTAAAAGGCTGAAGGTAAAACAGTAAAAATTCTGTAAATGCACAACAAAAATTCTCACCTAATTCCAGAGGAAAGCTGTGCAAAATGGAAGATACAATGACCTCCGTATCCAAAAACAAGAAAAATCCATATAGGATAGAACTGATCCTCCCATTCTAAAATGCTTAGAAACTGTCTTGAGACCTAGAGAGTACACTAGGAACATCTGAAGTAATCCCAAACCCAGTAGGGTAGAACTGCCAACTTAAAACCTTACTGGAATTACAGCACAGAAAAAAATGTGCATTAAACTTTGTAGTAAATATCCTTCATTAAGGATCCCTCGCATCCCAGTGTCCTAAAACAGTACACCCAATCCCAGAGCGAAACACTTGAAAAAAACAGTGTTATATTCTGTGGTCTGTCTCTCTCTCGGTATACTCTATCTTCTGCCAGAATAATGGTGCATTTTTCTGTATGTGTTTTTCCCATTGTATGATAAGTTAATTTAATGTTCTGTGTTACTATATGTTTGTATCTGGAGCTTTTTTCCCCTGGCCTGCACTGAAAATGGGCACCTACCCAGTCTGACATTCCCGGTAAACAAATGTTAAATAAAAATAAAAAACTCGCTGCATCTCTCCACCACATGAATCTGAATCATTCAGCATGCATCTAGTCAGCATTTTCCACTGAGTACTCTGGTAGCCATCTTCTCTTTTAAAGCCATCCTGTGGCTAACTGACTTCACAGCATGTGCCTAATGCTCCCGAAGTGTCAAGTCGTGACCACAGTGCCCAACGCATTTTGATGAAGACCGCAAATACAAAATGTACACTACTTCCTTTCACGATCCCACCATGAAAACAGGCTAATGATCAATAGCTAGCTAGGATAAAAAGGCTGCCCCCCCCCACCATTACTTACCAGCTGTGAAAACTAGAGGTCCACAGTCTGAAAAGTGAAAAAAAGACTTCCAGAAAATATCTTCAGTAATTCAAAAAAAAAAAAATCATGGAAAAAATTGACAGTTGTGCCAGTATTGTGATTCGTAGTCTGACTAAATTTCCTAGGTTCATGCTGATTCATCAATGGAACTTAGAATGAGAATGGTTTGTTGGAACCAAATCCACTGAAAATCATTTTCAGCAAAAATTAAACATTTTTTTTCCTTGACAGGACCTTGTGTAATTAAATCAAAAAGAGCTTCAACAAAGTATTACTTTAAGGGTGTGCACACTTATGCAACCAGCTTATTGTATGTTTATTTTTTATATTTTTCCCTAACAGATTTGTTTGTTTTCAATTGAATTGTACAGGTTATATGTCACATTAAAGATGGGAAAAGTTTTGAAATTATTTATTGTGGTCTTATTTTTTATATCACAAAAACCTGGCATTTTAACAGGGGTATGTACACTATATATATATATATATATATATATATATATATATATATATATATATAAAAATTGTGTGTGTGTGTCTACCCAAGTGTAATGACTGCAACAGTGAAACACGAAGAACATAGTACAGTTGTGTACACTTGTGTACACTTACCATAAATGTAGATGTTCGAGTGTATTCACTGTTGCAGTCCAGGTTACTCACCCGCCATCCCCCTTTCTTCAGATGGAACCTATCTTTCCTTCTCTGATTTATACAACATATGTGGTGTATTTGCTGGTACATGAAGGTGAAGTTTATATTGGTGCATGTATTATATATATATAAATTTTGGCTACCCTTGTAGGGGGCACCTGACATCTGGGGCAAGAAAAACTAAAGAAAATGGCGTTGGCCGCATCTTTTATACCCCTGACGACCTGATGTCAGGGAGGGGCGACAGCAGCCGACGCAGGACCCAGGACTTTGGAATTAGGCTGACTAAGGGCAACCTGCCAGCAGGATTACCCAAATGTAATGACTGCAACAGTGAATACAGTCGAACATCTACATTTATGGTAAGTGCACACAAGTGTACTTTTTCTACCCAAGGTGATATGCTACTAGGAGAGATTTGGCCAGGGCATCAGGGAACTTCCCATACTCATCATTGCTGCTAGTGGGACCCATTTTGGAGGAGCACTTCTGTTTTCATTCCAGGTGCAGAGGTGGCCTGTATGAACAGGTAGGCAGATGGAGAGAGAAGGAGATGGAGTGGTGAAAAAAATGCCAGAGAAAGCAAATATAGAGGCCGGAGAATTTGTGTAGGATTCCAAGGAAATATTTCAAAGAAACCTGGTTGATGGAGTTAAGTCAACAATGATGGATGTATAATTACAACCCTCCAGTCAGGAGGATAGTGGGATGATTTACTTAAAATAATTGTGGTGCAGAGTGAGCCAGAAAATAAAGGAGCTGTTTCCTGGGGGGGGGGGGGTATTATGGAGAAAATACAAAAGGAGGATGCAGAGACAATACTGAAGAATAGTGGTGAGATGGAAAAGAAAATATATCCAGAGAAAGTAAAAAAAGGCAAAGTGGAGTAAGCAGAAAAGAAGGCAGAAAAAAATGGAAAAAGGAATTAAGTCGTAAGGATTTGAAGTAAAGTAGACAAAGACAGGGATGTCCAATGAGTCGTATACTCTTTGCATTAATTATGAATGTGCTGGTATTTGAAATAAATTTCAAAATGAAGGGGGCATGGTATATAACATCTGAAGGGTTAAGAATTCCAGTTCTGTTAACATATGCATATGACAATATAATAATTGCAAAAAACAAAAGTTGTGTAAAAGAAGTAATGTGTACTAATGAGTGTCTAGAGATGATAGGGATGGCTTTAAATAAAGAGAAGTAAAAGTTTAGGTGATGTAGTAAAGATCAGAAGTATATATTTTACAATGAATGAAATGTCCGTGTTTGGTATAACATTTTGGAATAAAGATGTAGAATTCAGTGGGAAAAACAATACTAGAAATAAAACAAATCTGTCTTTTCTGGAGACCATATAAGTTAACATACAGAAAAAAGGCTTATTTGATAATTCAGTACCGATGGGAAATGGCATACTTAGCAAGTCTATTTATATTGCCAACAATGTTTGAAAAGGAATTATTGCAAATATTTTTTCATTTATATGGTGTTGTAGATTAAACCCAGTAAAAAAGAGTTTTGTATGTAAGTAAAGGAGGATGATGTTTACGGTTAATTAACCCAGTGGTATATTCTGCTTTATTAAATTTGTACAAATTGTTAAAGTAGATAAATGAAAAAGATGAGAGATTAGTAGTAAAAATTGTATCAATATAAGTGTGATAAATTTGGAGGTATGGTGAAAGAGTGTATAAATGAAGGAATAAAATGTTACCAAGAAAAATATTTTTGTGTAAGATAAAAATTAATGATATTGAAAAAGATGGAAAAGCATGGTACAAGAATGTAATGATAAGATATTACTATGTAAAACCATGGAAAATGTAGCCGATAAAAAATGAAAGCTATGAAAAGAAGCAAATGGTGCAATCAGAAAGTAGAATCTCATGATTTTTTGTGGAGACTGGTAGTAGATGAATTGCCAAAAAGGGAATATACCATATAAGAAGAAAAGTGATATAATATGTTTACATAGTCAAGAAGAAGAAGAAACTACAAAACGTGTTTTTTGAAATGTAAGAGAGTAAAAAAGTTATGGATATAGCTATGCAAAGTTTTTTGAGGATGTAAAAGAAGTGGATAAAATAAACATATATGTGATTAAATATGGATATTATACGAATATAATATTTTAAAAGAACAAATAAGTTACGTTGCATGGAATGAAAGAATAAATGACATTATGTTTAATGGTGAATGGATCTTAGCAACAATATTAAGTAAAATCAGATGGTGATCATGGAAAAATGAAGTGTGAGTCTGATATGAAAATTTAGTGTTTTTTTATATATATATATATATATATATATATATATGTATATATATATATATATATATATATGTGTAAATATGAGTTATTTTTGTATATAAATAAAGGACCTCTACTCTCTTCAGTAGGTGCTGTGGGATATTTTAGTTGCACGAGTAAACTCCAACTCAAACATCTCATCCAAAGGATGACACACACAGGAGTGCATATATGCTGCACTGCAGTGTCAGCAATCCATATACCTGGTATGGGAACAGAAACCACAGCCTTCTGTACCAAAGATGTGTGTGCTACCTGTTGCATCACTAACACTGCTTCACACTGATACAGTTGAAATTTCCATACCTATGGCAAGGATAACCTCTACTGTGTTGACTCATTTGGGACTTTGGTTCACTCTGTTCTTACATTTACTGAAAACATTGCTGCATAACATGTGTGAAATAAATTTGTTTTGCATAATCCTTTTGAAGTGTTGAATAAGTAATGCATGTTATACTTCTGTAGTTATGTCCTACATTTTTTTTCACACCTTTAAATTCTTTTACCACTAAGTTAGTTATTATGACATCGGTGAACTGGAATCCTCTTGGAAATTGTAAAACTTATTCTTTTATTATTATTCCGCTGTTTGAGTTGTGTTACTAACCATGATCTGCCATCATTTCACGTGTCAAGTGTTCACCTGACAGCTGATGAAGCTGTTAATGTTTGAGCCTCTCATTTAACAATAGTATATATGCAAATATTTCATTAAACAAATATTGTTTCACCACAGCATTATTTTCTCATCATATATTTTGTTTCTTCAGGCTAAGGCATCGGAAGGACTTTTGGAGAACCAGAGTAAGATTAACAATCTGTTAGGATGGGTAAGCAGTATGGCTCACATGGAACCAACAAAGCTGGGAAATGCAATAAAAGCAGACTCTGTTTCCGGACTTCAAGCTGTGGATGGTACCATGCACCAGCTCTCAGCCAGCCATGATGAGGCAGTAAACAGCAGTTCTGAAATGGGAGGAAACCTGACAGAGCAGTATGAGAAACTTAAGGTAGTGCAGCATGTCTGATAACATTTGCCCCCTGTGATTTAGTTGTAGCAGTCTCAGTGAATTTCAGATGTAGTTGCTCTCTATGTGCACTCACTGCACCTTGTCAGATAGGTTGTAAAATCAGCTAGGGTCCTGTCTGCTGCTGTGCTTGCATAAACTTGTTACATGTCCAAGACTGCATAACCGTCGGTGTAGCATTGCACATAAATAAACCAGTGTGTTTAAATGAAAATATTTACATTACTTAAGCAATTCTCATATTTTGTAGTTGAAAACAGATCAGTCTCATTCTAGTTTCACTGTTGCATCAGAATTTGTAAACCAATAGCCATATGTTTTAAGTAGATATTTGCAGTTTAAAATAAATGCCAGTAAAAGCATAACATCTGTGTAAGAATTGCATATTACAGTAGAAACTAGTCGAGCATTTGTATTCATAAAAGTGAGTTTGAATTATTTTTGCAGAGTTTGAAGTAAATAAGACTGTAAGGAAATGGGGGGGTATTTTTTGTGCCTAAATTCTGTTTATTTTATTTTATTGATGAATTGTTTCATCAGCTAGATGAGCAAAAGCAAAGTCGACTCTTTCCAGACCTGACTTTCGCCACTGCAGTTTCAGAAATCATGTACAAATTATAGTTTCTTCAGACACAGCATTAAGAATTCAGCGACAAATTAAAGATGTGTTTGGAATACAGTGATAAGACATTATCTGGTTATGTTTATATTTATCATCGTTAAAGTCCTTTATTTGAAGCATGACCGTCCTAGTCTGAGCTTTAAGAGAGTTTTGGAATTGCTGTCTTAACCTAGAGAGTTTAGTAGTTCTTATAATATTAGGGGATGTGCTGCTTCATGTAGATTGTCCAAGAAGAAAGGCCCTTCATCCAGCAGTAAATATGCATTGAGTTCAGAAAAAGGGAGATGGCTAAAAGGTGTTCTGAAAAACTGTCTTGAATAATGGATATATATATATATATATATATATATATATATATATATATATATATATATTCTATACATAGGTGGTAGTGCTTCATGTAAAGTGCAAGTACCATGAGACAGGTGATTGTCTGCCCGGAGATGCAGCATAGAAACTTGAGCCAGTTGCTGTGACTTTGTTCTAAACAGAAGTAAAGTTAGAACATGTTCTTTGGTACTTGTACACATTAATAACCTTTCACAGACATTTTCATACAAATAATTTAATCCATTTTCAAGCAGGCAGTTATAACAGTTATTCTAACTTAATTATTTTGAAAAGTTTTCAGCCTTTTATAGCAGTTCTGTCTAGTGTTTGACAATTGTTTCAAAACTGGAAGCAAAAAGTTGCCAAGTTTCTGTCCCGTATGTTTACCCAGTTAACTTGTGATAGAAATAAATGTTTTGGAATGTCCAGTTTTTCAGTACTGCTACCATCCAGGCTGCAGAGCTTAATTAAATCACTTGGAAAGGAAATGCTACTCTAGGGGTACTTTGTGCTGTTGTGGCTACTGCATAAGCAGCATTCCATCCCCCTATGCTTCCTCCAGTCTTTCCTCCTGTTCCTGACATCCTTGTACACTATTTATTGGACACCGTATAGTGCTGCATTCCTTGGCTCTGCTACTCTAAAGTAATATTTCTTGAAGTTTTTTTTTTTTTACAAAAAAAAAATGTTTCTATGGTCTAACAATAACAAATTGAGTGATAGAACCTAAAGTGTTTACAGACTTCATAACTGCCCATATTGTTTCAGTTCTGAACATGCTGCTATACTGCAGTTGTATCACTAAACAGTAGTATTTTCTTGTGCGCATTTCTAACGTTTCCCTTTTCCTTGGATAGTTTTTATTTACTTTGACTTCTCCACCATGGTTCATTAGAGACGCATAATTTCACTCCTCTCATTATTAGCATAAGCATATCAACATTTTCACGCAAAAATTTCATAAGAAACAAATTGCCAAAGTAAAGAAAATAAAAATATGTCTAATAGTCTGACTTATCTGTCCTTTCTCAGCTTACTTATCATAGGAGAGAGGTCCAACATGAGTACATGCCTTTTATAGCTAGTTGATGCATATTTCCGGCATGGTTCTAATCCATCCCAACATCAGAAAAATATTTCACAATTCTCTACTCATTTTCCTATATGTTTTCCAGGATAACCAACTAGCAAAGCATTTTCCTTAAACATTTTCATTGCCCGCCTTCTCTCTCTAATTTCTAATTCATCTGTCAGTAGGTTAACTTCCATCCCTGTTGGTACCTCTAGACTTCCAATTTCTGGATATTTTTTCACTTCTAAAATAGCAGGAAAATTACCCTTACCACTTTCCTGCCGTGCACATCACTATTATATCCACATTCCATAAGTTTCATTATCTGAAATTTCTACCTCAAAATCCGCAGAAATATTGACCCAGTTCAGCTTTGAAGTTTATTATTTGGTCTTATTCAAGTTAAATATACTCCATTGCACCAAACATCCTTTCATCACATCTCCAACTTACTGCTTTGTTTGGAACCATCCTTCTCAACCTTTTGTGTATATGAAAAAAAAAAAAAGGCTTATGGAGACACTTTCATGTGGCTGTCCAAAGAGACATGACTTTGTAGCAAAGCAGGGCATTTACCATAGTCTCCTCTGTGTTCACATCCATTTATTACTCTAGAGTTTGCTTCCATTTTTTCTGCAGTTTATCCACTTCTTTAACATTTAGTCATCTAACCGCCCTGCTTACTAAATTTTACATATCAGTCAACTCGTATCTCTATCAACTCCCATTATTAATTAGAGTATCTGTGTAGTTATTTCTAATGGAAGGCTATTTAATCCCACACTACTACAAATTCTGTTTGTAAATGTCTTGCAGGTCCATACTTCTGTTTTGCTTGCCCCACAACCCCTCATACTTCAGCTGGTGCCTGTATCTTAATTTCATCTTTCTTTCTTTCTTTCCAGTACCTTAGATGACTTTCTTCGGATGTCCTCATTCTTTCTCCTCTGGGTGTTATATAATTAACCCATCAATGGATTTCTCCTCCCTTTAATACATTTTTCATAAACACTTGAGTCTGTTTCATGACATGTAGTAACTCAGCCTACTGCTTCCAAGCACATAACCTTTGTATGAGTACCTTTCAAATCCCTTCTCAGGTCCTATTATTACTTCCGTAGTAGTTTTCATTTCACATTGCGTTTCCAAATTGAAAATAGGTGTAAGAAGTTTACTTGTACTAGATAATAATATTGCCTTGGATCAGGTATGCTCAATCCTCTGCATTAATTTGGTAATAACTTATTCCAAGCTGCTGTACATCTTCAGCCTTCCTGTTTGTAATCCTTTGCCATTTTTCTGATTAGAAAATTCCCATGACCTCTGCCAGAAAAGCCCAAAACACTTGTAATGTTATATGCAGTGTAAGTAAAGTGCATTACTTGCAATCTGTGATCCAGCTCTAGGCCTGTCATCTTTCATCTTCAGAACATTTTCTTTCAGCCTGTTTTCAACTTGTGTGTCTTGTTAAGAGAACCCCCTAATAAACTCCATAATCATGTACCCTTATACTTAATCAGTTTATCCTTCCCTAAAGTTCAGGCACTGTGATAGAACAAGTAATCTTTACTGTCTGTGTTTTGTTTTTCCTTTATAACCAAACACTTATATGTATACAATGTCTGAAATAACTTCACACCCCCCAGGTAGGTTGTCAATGAATGCATCATCCTCAGGTTATAATATTTAAAAGTCTTCACCTAGGTGTTCTGTATCCTTCCACATCTAATGACCTCACCAAAAGACTCCAGTTACAGTGTTAATAATGAAGACAACAATGGGCACCCTTTTGTCGTGTCACTATATTTAAAGACTAAGATCTGCACACATTTATTTTAACCTGTGTCCATTGTTTATAATTCACTTCCTTAATACTGTTACAAATTCTTCTGTAAATCCAAATGCTAATAAAACTTTACATTAAATGCCCCTTTACCCTGTCAAAGGTCTTGTGTGAATCAAGGCTCACTACCAATAAAGGGTCGTTCTGTTGTGGTACTGTTCTCAACAACAGACCCATCTTCAGTGTATTGTCAGCAAACCCACATTGATAACTGTATGTAAAAACCTGGTGCAAGCCTAGCTTATTCCTCTGTCAGTATGGCCTTGTAAGTCATGTCATGATTTAATACTGTGATTGAGCCTGTATGACAAAGAAATACCATAATAATTCACTTTCCTGTGAATCAGTATACCTGCCACTTATTTTCATGATTCAGGTGTTTGTTTCCTTTCCAGTACTGAAGTGAATAATGTTACTTAGATCTAATGTTTTCTGACTGTATGCTCAAGAACTCAATTGGCAAACTGTTGCAGCTTGGAATTTTCCCTAAAGCCTGTCCTTTAAACACCTCCATCATCATTCCTTGCAGTTATCAACACCATCAAATTATTAGCGTCTTCACTTGTAAGCATTGGCACCTCTAGGTTTTCAAAAAAAAAAACACACTTTCCTTTTCACTGCCTCCCACCTTTGTTCGGACTTCATTTAACCTTCCCTAATATTGCTGAAAATAGCATCGCTCTGTGGTGCAGGGAAGGATTCCTGACTGCATTCCAGGTGGCTGGGATTTAACTAGTATCCCTGGAACTGGAGGATCCAGGCAGGGAGGGGACAGGAGTGAAAAGGTTTGCTCAGCTTTCCTGGGGAGTAGAAATGGGTTGCATGCACTTGCAGTCGCACTGAATGGTAGCTCTCTGGTGGGAAAGAGGAAGCTCACTACTCGTGCTTCTTCATGGGGCGGGGCCTGAAGGGAACGCCCTCGTGGAAGTGAGGGTGACATCATCCTCTGCCATCTCATTGCATGTCTGTCCCCTATGCATAGGGTGCATGCATTAGGAAAAGGGAAACCAGAAGGTGAAAACCTCGAGTCACCTCAGAAGGCTGTTTGAATGATGGCCCCTCCCAGCTGATCCTCGCCATGGTGCTGTGGAACAAATGGATCAACTGGCCATAAAGGGGAATGATCATCAACAGACATTGGATGCACCGATTGAAAAAAATATTGCTTGAAAGTACTTAACTGTCAAGATTGGAGCATTACTAGTACCTTAAACATCTTTACTTCTCATACTTGCTGTGTTCCTTGCAGCCCCTGTTGTTTAGTTCTAACCTACGTTTTTTTTGTCTTCTGTGGAATTATAAAATTCTTGTGTCTTAGGAATTGATGTAGAAATTTGTTCCTATTCTTTTTCATCCCTTTCAGTCCCACCTTGACTTTAATACTTCCTCTTTAATAGAAATTTCACCACCTTCTGATAACCTCCTTTGCTGCTCCCCCAACTTCTCCACTAGTTTTATCTGTTCCTTATGTTTGCTATATGAGGATATACTTCTGATTTTAACTTTACAATGTATAATGTTTGCTAGTTTCCTTCAGGCAAAGGTACATAAAACTCCAAGTAACTGAAGGTTTCAGTTAAAAAAAAAAAAGCTTGGGGGAAACCTAAAAAAAGACCCCCCCCCAATACATTCTATTAATGCATGGTCCAGAATTAACCCAAGGTGTACCTTAATTTTATTTCCAGACTATATGTGTTAGACATGTGTACCACTGTGTGTAGGTTAAGTGTCAGTATTTCTTGGTTACAGTGGCCAGGTTTTTGTAGATTGTGATCAGTGATGGTTTTGCTGTCAGTAGACCTCTAATATACTGAACGTGGTTCTGCTGTTGAGAAGGGTGCCTTAACTTTTCAGTGTAGCTAAACCTCTACATCTTAAAGTGAGCATACACCAAAAACTGATTAAAACCTTAAAAAATGTTTTTGCAAGGGGACAAGCCCCGTACACCACCTACACCCACAGTACTTTTATATACCAAGTCTGAGATTGCACAATAATGGGGAGTGAGGCAAACAGTAGTAACCTCCGGTGTGCGATCTCACACAGAAGACATACAGCAGCACAAACCAGTAACAGTGTAAGTAAGTGAATACAGCAAAAGACTGCAATCACCAAAATCACAAAATAGCTTAACTTCCATTGCAAAGAAAAAATGTTTAACACTTAAAGAAAGCTAACCAGTAAGATAGCACTCATGCTAAATCACTGAAACAAAAAGTGTAAATGAATCAAATGGATGATTCACTTACTGCCACCTTCAAAATAATCAAACAAATGCAGCATTCAGTGTGTTAGCATCAACATACTACAAAACACACAATGTTCAAGCAGTGAATGAAATGAAAGGAACGTGTGTGTCTGTGTGTCTGTGTGTCTGTGTGTGTGATGTCCTTCAAGGATGCATCTGCAGTCATCACATATGGGTTGTCCTGCCTCAGGCAGCCCTTCGGTCGGCCGGATTCCAAAGTCTGGGTCCGTAAGCCCTTTCCCGACGTCAGAGCGCCTGGGGTATAAAAGCGTCAGCCGACGCCATCTTCCTCAGTCTTTCTTGCCGCGTGGTGCCCGAAGCAGAAGCAGTTCGCAAGTGCTGGTCGGCCAGCTCCTGTAATTCAGCTAAACCGAAGACTTCAAAGCTAAGTACCCGTTGGGGACTCTTTCTTGCCTCAGCCCGATGTCAGATAAAATTAATAATTACTC